>NC_063062.1:20573671-20873671 GCF_018812025.1 Megalobrama amblycephala
GTCTCTCTCAAACACACACAACTTAAAAGCATTTCCGGTAAAGACAGACAATTGGTTATATAACCTATATATATATATATATATATATATATATATATATATATATATATTTTTTTTTTTTTTTTTTTTAACAGATATACACTACTGTTCAAACGTTTGGAGACAGAAGTTTTTGTTTTGTTTGTTTGTTTAATACTTTTATTCAGTTAGTATGTATTATATTCATCAAAAGTTATCTATAAATGCTGAACTTTCTGCATCGAAGAATCATGAAAACATTTGGTAACCCTTTACAATAAGGTTCATTAGTTAACAGTTAACTACATTAGTTAACATGAACTAATAATGAACTGTACTTCTACAGCATTTATTAATCTTTGTTAATGTTAATTTCAACATTTACTAATATATGACTAATATTAAAATCAAGAGTTGTATTTGTTAACATTAGTTAATGCACTGTGATCTGCTGCATTTTTATTAACTAACATTAACAAAGATGAACAAATACAGTAACAAATGTATTGCTTATGGTTAGTTCATGTTGATTAATACATTAACTAATGTTAACAAATGAACCCTATTTGTAAAGTGTTACCACAAATTTATCATGGATTCCCCTCAACATTTTGAGAAGCACAACTGTTTCAACATTGATAATAAACTTTGTATATTGTATGTGTGAGGACGGAACTGGAGCTGAAATCGACTGGAAATGAAAGGTCAAAGCCATGATGTATTGTGGGATACGATATCTTAAACAGGGTATGCTCATACTAAAATACTATTACTACTACTACATGAAAAAGCATATATTATTTCATGACAAATGTTTCAAACAGTTGCATGCTACATTACTGTTACACCTTGCTATGCTTGTCACATGCTATCTTGGAAATAATTTATTTTTTATTTTTTTATTTATTTTATTCAATTTTGTGAGATGTCGTCCCAACATACGTTATGTCAGTCGTATCAAATAATGAGTCAAGAAACAAACTGCATGGAAGCAAGGCCGTAACCATGTCTTGAACATTTTTTTCCCCCCTAGGGTAATTGTTGGGTAGTTTTTTTTTTTTTTTTTTTGAAAGAAATTAAATAATTAAAAGACTAAAAGGGATTTAAAGGGATAGTTCGCCAAAAAATGAAAATTCTATCATCATTTACTCACCCTCAAGTTGTTCCAAACCTGTATAAATGTCTTTGTTCTGCTGAATACAAACAAATATATATTGAAGAAAGTTTGTAACCAGGCTGTTTTGGGGCACCACTGACTTCCATAGTAGGAAAAAAAAAATACTATGGAACTCAATGGTGCCCCAAAACAGTTCAGTTTCCCACATTCTTCAAAATATCTTCCTTCGTGTTTAACAGAACAAAGAAATTCATAAAGGTTTGGAACAGCATGAGGGTGAGTAAATGATGACAGAATTTTCATTTTGGGTGAACTATCCCTTTAAGGGCATAACAAAAAAGAAACAAGAACGGTAAAGGTTCCAGCTCTATTGTAGTTATTAAGTAATACATTTAAACTATTTGCAAATAATATATATTTTTAAAATATATTCACTCTTATTTGTGTTTAATATGGCAAAAACGCAAAATGTTTCTTGTCTTTTCACATTCAGTTATGAATTACATTAATCATATATTAATAAAATAATCGCATGTTTTCAATTAAAAACGGCAAAATTTCATAAAAATGTTGAGTAGTTTGCATCACTGGATATTAATTGTTCCCCTCAATGTCTATGGTGGTTACGGCCTTGCATAGAAGGACAACTCAAGTCTTTTACATCATCTGGGATACATCATCTTTTTCCATGCATTCTAAACAGTACATACTGCAAAAATATCAGTATGTTAGTAGTATGATATTATGCTATTTGAAACACAGTCTGTGTGTCATAGAGGAGACAGAGTGGAGCGCTGCATGTGTTTAATGCTATGGCTCTGTGCAAAAATCAATATGTAATTTCGACTGCAGAGTGAATTAACAGAACCATGATTGAGCTTCCACATCACACAGACGTTTTCCTCTCTTTCTTTCTGTCTTTTGCCCTCTATCTCTGATACGCTCATCTGCACTATTGATCCATTTAAAGGACAGACACAAACTTTCAGAACTGAAAAATAATACGCTATTTACACTAATGCAAGACATTAAATCAAAAGTCATCAGAGCTGCAGCAGTCTGGAGAAACGGCAGTATGAATGAACTCGACTGGATGTGGCCTTTTATGCCAATGTGATGCTTCAACCGCCTCATAATGTGCTGGACAACAGAGCAACATGTGACCTCTAGTGGTGAAACTTCATAAGAACACAACTAAGAGACTATAAAGGACATCACTAGACTAAACTTAGACACAGCTGTTATAAAGTCACCATAAAGTCTGTTTCACTTTGGGCAAAAACTGTCCATTTAGACAGGACAAATCCAACGAAATTTCCATCCCTTTGGATTACAGTTTTAACATATAACTGATCTTTTATCGCCCAACAATCCTTCATGCTCTTTAAGATCACAAAACTCTGGATTTCTGGTTGTACCTAGGATATCTAAGTCCACTAAAGGAGGGAGAGCGTTTTCACATTTGGCTCCGAAACTCTGGAATAGCCTTCCTGATAATGTTAGGGGCTCAGACTCGCTCACCCAGTTTAAATCTAGATTAAAGACGCATCTCTTTAGCCAAGCATTCACATAATGCATCTCATATCAGATCAACTGCACATGACTATCTTTGCCTAATGTTATGAAGCAGCTACGCTAATTATTCGCCATTTGCTTTTCTGTTTTCAGTTTGGATCCAGCCTCTTAAGAAGACCTCAGATGACCAACACTTATGAAGAGACGGCGCCAACTCCTGCGAGGACTTCAGAAGACGCAATCATCTGGATCAACATGCACATTGCCCGATTTCTATATCCTAATTATTGTTAATGTAATTCATTTTTTCCAGGAGCTCATTGCTTCTACCTTCAGTTAAACTGCTAACAGTGATTGTAAATTAATTGATTAAATTATTACATTATTTGCTAACTGCATTCTTTAAATTGTAATGTTGACATGCATTCTCTGTAAAGCTGCTTTGAAATTATATGGATCGTGAAAAGCGCTATACAAATAAATGTGAATTGAATTGAATATAAACTGAATGTGATGCATATTTGTCAGTCATACATAAATGAAATGGGCAAGAAACATAAGATTTCTGTAATAGTTTTTTTAAATGCACAATAACAAGGTTTATATATTTACCATATATAACATATTTATGCATTATGATAAACTGAATATTGCTTGTTCCACATAGCCATATTTTAAACATATTATATTCATAATATTTAATTGAATAAATTTAATTGCTGTAGAAAATATTTAAATAATACAAAATTTTATAATATAACGCAAATAATTAATAATAAATTATGCCATGATTTTTTTGAGTCGTTTATGTATGACTGACAACTGCATCACATTAAAGATATAGTTCACCCAAAAATGAAAATTTTGTCATAATTTACTCACCCTCAAGTTGTTCCAAACCTGTACATATATTTCTTTGTTCTGCTGTACGCAAAGGAAGATATTTGGAAGAATGTTTGTAACCAAGCAGAGCTTTTTTCTACCATGAGGCAGGTTCTGTAAGTTCTTTATTGTTTTCATTTTAAGCTTTTTATTGTCTTCATGAAGACATTTGGTCCCCACAAAGAGAGCAAAACCTGACTTCCCACACACAGTCATCTTATTATCTGTAGCTGTGAATTCACCTTTCTTTTCCACATCAGGTGGTCGTTTCTTCCTCTTTCACCTCCTCCTGCTCTCCTCATCGTTTTGGCACCATTTCACACTGTCTCTCTGTCTCTTCTATCATCGCCCTCGTAGATTTTCCCTCATCTATCCAGTAATGCCTCTCTCCTCAGGCTGATATGTCCTCTCTCAGAGTCTCTTTCTGGGAATCGATCCACTCTAACATCTCCTCTGAGCCTGAGCTAAACATCTAGAGAGAGTCCTTAAACTCGCTATCACCGCTGAGCACTCATAGAGGAACACACACGCACACACAGGCACACGTTTACCTATTTTCTGACAGATTTAGCAAACTCCTGAGGACATTTTTTAAGAATTGCTCTACTCACAGTACTCACACAAACTCTTAACACATGCATTTGTCATGCTATATTGTAACTACACAACTATAGGTTCTACTGTTTATATTATATACTAGCCTTAACCCAAAATTACAAAAATTGTATAACTTCTGAGGACATATATAGCAAATGTGTCCATGCATTTGCCTAGAAATATGAAAGGAGACTTCCAACTGACTGAAGAAACTAAGAAAAAAAAAAAAGATAAAAAGTATTTTGTTTTAAATTACATTACTATGTAATATAGCTAAATATTATAAAACACTAGTTTACCATATAATACACCCTGTCCTTTAGAGAATGTCTCTATAATAACTTTTTGACAGACTTCCAAGGACATTTTCCAGCAAATTGATCCTTAAAGTACAGCACATACACAAACACCCAACAAAGTCCTTTGCTATATTTACTGCATGTCACTTTTCCTTGCTGTCTCAGCAGCTCTGTTTTCTGTTGAAGTGCGTCTGTCACATGGATCTAACACATCTGTGCTGTCAGAGAGATGTGAAATGCCTGGTGCAGTGCATGCAAGTTTGTGTTTGAGATGTGATGCTAGAGACAAATATCTAACCAATCCTGAAAAAATGAAGTTAAACAATATTGTTAGACAACAACGGTAGAACTATGATCTTTAACACTGTACTATTTTTATGTTTCAGTAACAAGTAGAGGCCATTGTGTGTCCTCTTTACTTCATGTTTGTGTGTTTTTTTATGTTATTGATCTGTTTGTAACTGACTTCTTCCAGACTGGAAGTTACATTAGTGCAGGTCAGCTGTAGTTTAATCTCATTATAATGAGCTGAATGAAGATAAACAGAAACCACTGCTGTAAAATTAGTAAATCACACACACACACACACACACACACACACACACACACACACACACACACACACACACACACACACACACACACACACACACACACACACACACACAGCAATGAAGACATACCCACAAACTTTGAATGTTTTTTTTTTATAAAACTAAAACTGAAAGCTTTTTGCATATTAGTAACCATTACTATTATGATTTTTTTTTTTTTTTTTTTTTTTAATAAATTGAGTTTCCAAGTAAGGATATCCCAATATGCTTCCAAATGAACATTTTGTACTCTTTTTAAGCTCACTCTTTGACCAAAACTATTATTTAGATCAAATTTGTAACTTGTAACTGTAACTACCATAGCAGCAAATCAGCATATTAAAATGATTTCTGAAGGATCATGTGACACTGAAGACTGGAAAAATTGGCTGCTGAAAATTCAGCTCTGCCATCACAAGAATAAATCACTCTTTTAAGTTATTTATAAATGATATTAATTTATATTAATTATAAATCAGTTTAAGATATATTCAAACAGAAAATAGTTATTTTAGATTGTAATAATATTTTACAACACAGCAAAACCCCCAGAGTTAAATCAACTCTGTTCAGATTACATATGGTCCCTCTCTATATAGTGTTAATGTAACACTGAAGCAGAGTTAAAGTTAATGAGATAAGTAAGTGATTAATTAAGTGATGATTGAGCATTAGTGATGAACACCTGCTGTTAACAAGCAGAATCACTGAAGAGAAACACAAAAACTACAACTGACTTCAGCCACAGCCTTAGATGAAATCAGCTGAAGATAAAAGACATTAAATCTCTCAAGATCTGATTAAACAACTCCACAAACAGCATAATATCTCATTAACTTTAACTCTGCTTGAGTGTTATTTTAACTCTATGTAGAGAGGGACCATATGTTCTCTGAGCAGAGTTGATTTAACTCTGGGGACTTTTGTGTGAATATTACTGTTTTAATTGTATTTTTGATTAAATAAATGCAGCTTTGATGAGCATAAGAGATTTCGTTCAAAAACTTTTGAACAGTAGTGTGTGTATATATGTTTTATATTTATAGTATTGTATATCCTCAATTTAGGAGAAAAACACTCTCAAAATAGCCAAAGTTCAGCCTATAAGTATAATCTATATATCTGCTAGTCTCTATATTACAGCAGACATTTGAGATGTTCACAGACACAATAGTGAGGTTCAATAGCAATAACAGTTTCAATAAAGAGAGAGAGATAGAAAGATTAAGAACACAGCACATGTGAGTTCTGTGATTCCATGTGTTTTCAGGCGTTCCTAAAGGACTGTCTTTGTGTTTGTGTGTGTGTGTGTGTTGTGGGAGCGTCCATTAATACTTAATAAGAGCAGAATTAAAATGCATGAGCACACCACAAACACAAACACACACACACACACACACACACACACACACACACACACACACCTGAGGATTAGATCACTCTTTGTATTTCTGTGTGACTGAATGAACAATCTGTGACCTTGCTGCTTTGTTTTACACTCATTAACTCTAATACTGACAACATATTATACATAATTGCTAATGCCACGTATGCGTACAAACGCCTGCATGCTCATGTTTTACCTGGTTAAAAAGGGTGCAGATATTTCAGGCAGAATGATTGAGCGTGTCCTTGTGGGTACAGGCATCTGAGCCTGAAGAATATGAGTGTGTGTGTGCTGGTTGCTAAGGGAAAGCATACAGTATGATTGAATTAGTTACCTGGTTATAGAGAGCACACACGTGCAGGGCAGTGTTTCCAGAAGCATTCTGAGCGCTCATGTCTGCTCCATAGAACAGCAGGTGTTCAAGATGCTGCACATGTCCGTGACGGCAAGCCTGACAAAACACACACAAAAAAAAAACTTTGCATTGGAGTGGTTGTTTTCATTTTGTGTCAATTTGCAGCCTGCACAGAACTAAAATCATGTTAATGAGTAAAACAATAGCTGCCGCCTCTCTCTTTCATGCACACACACCTCGCTCTCACTTACTGATGTTTTCGGTTTATGAAATGAGAAAGAGCAGAACTGTTTGCCTTTGTTTGGTGTTATCAATGTCACTTTTCTTTCCACCATAATTCAAAACGTGTCCTCTCTGAATACTAATGGAGTATGGGATGTAGAAAAACTGCTTAAAAGCTGTCTGCCTGAGAAAGAGTGGAAAAGAGAGATAGAGCAGGGCAGGAGTAGTGACCGGACATTCGAGGGACTCCCAGGGGCCTCCAGCTGTGAGATCCAGCGGGAACCAATCGTTCTCTAGCACAGGGGCCAATTAACATTCACGGCTGTGTTTGCTCATCTTTAGCCACGCAGTTGGGGCTAGGTCTTTGGCCGTCTCCTGCGGTTTGAAAACATTTATACAGCTCTGTATTGTGATCCTTTGGACGTGGTGTCCAGATGCTGCTAACCAAAAAAAATCAAGGTTTAAAATCAAATTTAGGACTTTTTAGGACCTGACAAAATGAAAATTACAAGATTAGTTCACTTCAGAATTCAAATTTCCTGATAATTTACTCACCCCCATGTCATCCAAGATGTTTATGTCTTTCTTTCTTCAGTCGAAAAGAAATTATGTTTTTTGAGGAAAACATTCCAGGATTTTTCTCCATATAATGGACTTTAACAGTTACCAATGGGATTAAAATTGCAGTTTCAGTGTAGCTTCAAAGGGCTCTACACGATCCCAGCTAAGGAATAAGGGTCTTATCCAGTGAAACTATCGGTCATTTTCTAAAAAATAAAAAATAAAATTGTATACTTTTTAACCCCAAATGCTCATCTTGCACTTGCTCTGCAATGCGCCACGCATAACGTCATCATGGTGGAAAGATCACGCATGACATAGGCGGAAGTAGCGGGAGGGCAAAAAACTCCATCTCATTTTTCTCCTCCAACTTCAAAATTGTCTGACATCGTTTTACCTTTTTCGTAAAGACCATTTTAGTCTTTGCATGTTCGCTTTGTAAAAACTTGCTCATTGCAGAGCTAGTGCAAGATGAGCATTTGTGGTTAGAAAGTATATAAATGTTTTTTTTTTTTTGTTGTTGTTGTTGTTTTTAAAAAAAAAAAATTACATTATTTCGCTAGATAAGACACTTATTCCTCGGCTGGGATCGTGTAGATCCTTTTGAAGCTGCATTGAAACTGCAATTTGGACCTTCAACCCATTGGTAACTATTAAAGTCCACTATATGGAGAAAAATCCTGGAAAGTTTTCCCCAAAAAACATAATTTCTTTTCGACTGAAAGACAAACATCTTGAATGACATGGGGGTGAGCAAATTATTAGGAAATTTTAATTCTTAAGTGAACTTATCCTTTAATATCGTACACGCATAAAAAAAACAAATTTACCAATTATTAAAATACATTGTATTATGTATTTTTATCAGGCTATATGTAATATGTCAATAGTATTCAACTCAGTACTCCATACTAAAAACACAATAGTAAACACATGACAGGCATCATGTAACATGTAATAGTGTTTAGTAAAAGTTCAAATGAATTACATACATAACTGGATGTAATGTGACTGATGAAATGACATGTCAAATGACCGAATGGCTGTTCAGAAACAGAAAGTAGCGCAGTCTGCTTTGTTTACATGGGTGTAACGAGGTTTAACGCTCAGGGAAGGAGGAGGTGGGAACAGCATCTTTTCTTTACGCTCTGAAAGCCGCAAGACCATGCTGAACGCTGTGAGTGTGTGTTAAAAATCAGGAATGGTGAGAGAACATTGTGCTTTACGTTTTTTCGTCTTCAAACCAAACCTTTTGGGTCGACCAAAACGCATCTTAATACCAGGTGTAAACATGGCCTAAAAGCGTATATTTTTCGATCAGATTTAAGACCTCATCTTACAATTTAATACCTAGCCAAAAAATACAAATATTTAAGACTTTTTTATTGGCCTTAAAATTAGGAGATTCGAATTTCAATCTTTTAAGAATTTTTTAATGCCCTGGAAATATGTCGCTGGACAGTGCAACAATGCAGACATAAAAACCAAGTGATTGACAAATCGTTCAATCGCACATTAAAAGTGTTACAGTTTCTGTATATAAACGCACGACAAAGATGAAGATGAGTATACGAGTAATATTTAATCAAACACAGGAGATTCCAACAGGGTAGAGACAAGCATTACATACATGTAAACGCAAACGAGAACGGACAAGGAGTGAAGGAGAATACTGGGTTTAAATACATGTGACAAACAAAGGGAACTTAACAAGGTGATGAGATGATTAACTAGACAGGTGAATCAAATTAACTAATCAAACAGACTGGGGAAAACTAGGTCACAGAAACACAAGACATGTAACACACAGATCTTTGAAATGTTATTGTTATTATTAGTTGCTGTTGTTGTTGTTAATACAAGGATATTACTGTTACTCACTAAAAAATGTTGGGTTAAAAATAACCCAACAAGTAACCCAACTATGGGTTAACATAGCACCTTCCCAACTGTGGGTTGTTTTTTAACCCAACTGGCTTTTAACCCAACCATTGGGTTAAAAATAACCCACAGTTGGGAAGGTGCTATGTTAACCCATAGTTGGGTTACTTGTTGGGTTATTTTTAACCCAACATTTTTTAGTGGGTAGTAATAATATCAATAATAATAGTTGTTATTGTTGATGATAATGTGATGTTAGTAGTAGTAATAATAGTTGTTGTTGATAATACGATATTAATACTGTTAATAAAACTAGTTGATGATGTGATATTACTGTAAGTAGCAATAATAATAATAATAATAATAATAATGTTGTGATTAATACAATGAAACTACTGTTATTAGTAATAATAAAAATAATAATTGTTGTTAATGATAATGTGGTGTTGTTTGTTAGTAGTAGCAGTAGTAGTAGTAATAATAGTTTTAATACGATGTATCATCACTGTTAATAATAATAATAATGATAGTGGTTATTGTCGATGATCATGTGATGTTGTTAGTAGTAGTAGTAGTAGTAATAAAAACAGCTGTTTTTGATACTGTGATATTAATAATAACAATATTGCTGTTGTTATTAATGCAATAATATTACTGTTAGTAGTAGTAATAATAAAAATAATAATGTAATAGTTGTTGATGATAATGTGATGTTGTTAGTAGTAGTAGTACTAGTAGTAATAATAATAGTTGTTATTATGCTGATATTACTACTGGTAAAAATAATAATAACAATAATAGTTGTTGATGATAATGTGATTTCTTTCTGTCTATTTAAAAGTTGGCTAAAGTTACTTTAGAAGGCAACAACATTAAAATGCTGTCTATGTAGGTGGTGTACTATGTTTTTGAACAGAGCTAATGTTAGCTTTAGCTCCACAGTATGTTTGTATAGACGGTTAGCTACAGTTTAATTGACAATGCATATATAGGAGACAGAAAGAGACAGGGATAAATGTGTTCGGATTCACATTTAGCCATTCATTCAGTGATGTACAATATACACGTCCATTTAAAGAGACACACACATGCTGACAGATGTGCAAGGATGACTAAAATATAAACTATAGTGGTGTGTGAAAAGCAGCTTTATCAAGACAAAGACACTTGGCATTTACTTGGGTTGCCATAGATTCTCTTTGGAAATGACAATTGTAGGTCAGACAGATGGATGAGAACATTAGAAAGGAGGCAGAGTGGTGGAAAAATAAATATTATGATAAGAAAAGTGCCCACCTCCCCACACCCACACACAAATCAGGCCTGACAACCATTGCCCTCTTTCTGCACACTAAGGGCAAGACTCCTGAGGGCAGTGTGTGTTTGTGAGGTGTAGGTAACATAGTTTAACAGCATGTCCGTCACATTTTTAGGCCTGATCTAATTTGGGGAATGAGCCTCAGGTTAAACACTGTAAACTCACAGCGGCAGCAACGGTACAGCTGTGTGTGTATGTATACGCACACATGCGCGCACACACACACACACGCACAATCCTATGTGACCCAGCAGCTCTTCCACCCTCAGGGCATCTATGCCTCCATGCATCCATTCACCCATCCATCCGTTTCCAGACGTGACGCTCTCAGCTGCGGCTACAAAATGATTGTTTTTCATAAACAGAAAAGAAACCGCAAGCTCTCATCTTTCCCCTCTAAACAGGGCAAAAAGAAATAAAACTATTTGCATATCCTGAAGGAAATATCAGTGCTTGCAAAGCTGCAAAACAACATGTTTGTTGTAAAATAATTCAGAAAAGGAGAAGAAAAGCCAGAGAAATGGAAGACATTGGACAAGGAAGAAAGTGGACACTCATAAATGGCAGTTCAATTTTGAATGCCAAACAGGGCTGAAACTAATGATTATTTGATAATTTACTAATTTGAAGGTACCATAGAACGCTTTTTCACAAGATGTAATATAAGTCTAAGGTGTCCCCTGAATGTGACTGTGAAGTTTCAGCTCAAAATACCCCATAGATTTTCTTTTATTCATTTTTTTAACTGCCTATTTTGGGGCATCATTAAATATGCGCTGATTCAGCGTGCTTCCCCTTTAAATGCTCGTGCTCCCCACCCCCAAGCTTGCGACTCTATAATACATTGCATAAACAAACATGCAGCATACCTGATTATGTGAGTATAGTATTTATTTGGATGTTTACATTTGACTCTGAATGAGTTTCATAGTAGCCTATGTGTGGCTAACGGGGCTAACGCTAACATTACACACTGTTGGAGAGATTTATAAAGAATGAAGTTGTGTTTATGAATTATACAGACTGCAAGTGTTTAATAATGAAAATAACGACAGCTCTTGTCTCCGTGAATACAGTAATAACCGATGGTAACTTTAACCACATTTAACAGTACATTAGCAACATGCTAACGAAACATTTAGAAAGACAATTTACAAATATTACTAAAAACATCATAATATCATGGATCATGTCAGTTATTATTGCCCAATCTGCCATTTTTTGCTATTGTCCTTGCTTGCTTACCTGCATAAAGTCTGTTGATTCGGCTGTGCACAGCTTCAGATGTTAATACTGGCTTGTCTAATGCCTTGAACATGGGCTGGCATATGCAAATATTGGGGGCGTACATATTAATGATCCCGACTGTTACGTAACAGTCGGTGTTATGTTGAGATTCGCCTGTTCTTCGGAGGTCTTTTAAACAAATGAGATTTACAAAAGAAGGTGGAAACAATGGAGTTTGAGACTCACTGTATGTCATTTCCATGTACTGAACTCTTGTTATTCATCTATACCAAGGTAAATTCAATTTTCAATTCTATGGCACCTTTAAGGGTTATTTTGAAGTCTAATAATAATAATAGAAATGTATTATTATAAATATATTATTGCTTTTTTGCACTTTGCACTTTTTGCACTTTAACTTCATTAAAATGTATATAAATATTGGTGTTAATGTTATTATAAAAACAACAATTATTATTATTATTATTATTATTATTATTATATATTTATTTATTAGGACATTAAAGGGGGGTATCACACACAGTTTCTGCCAATCTCATGTTAATCTTAAGTACCTAGTAGTGCATCCTTCATATCTCCAAAAAGTCTTTAGTTTCCCTGGATAACTTTTGAATCACTTAATGAATATAGCGTATAGTGACTGATGAACAATGAATTTATGAATTCACTATGTTCGTGTTGTTTACATTATATGCACTTGGGTGCCTATTGCCAACAAAACAGACATATGCAGCAGTTTTACTCACCACCTGAGGTTCTGACTCATGACCGAGACCGCTGTGACCGCTCCATCTTTCAGTTTCAAACTATCTGTAAATCCAATGTAGAACTGGGTCTTGTTTATGAAACCATAAGCACCGATCCCGAGGGCTCGAGCAGCCACGGAAAAACACGAGATATTCTCCATTCATCTTAACCAATAAAAAAGTGATTGCAACTATCAGTTTCTATGGTTATTTTAATAACAAATATCGAGAGCGCATCAATGTAATGCATGAGCACAAAACTCTCCGCTCCACTTAACGCTGGGTTCTTTGGGAAGCAAGGTTATCTTTCCCTCACAACCAAAAACACACTTCTTTGGTGACATTGTTGATTTCATGAAGTCATGTGACCTGTGCAGCACTGCCGATGACTTCCGTAAAGCCGAATGTGCATTGATGGGCGTGCTCTTGCTCTCTCGCTCTGGTCGACGTGTGCGCACGCGCCCTTCCTGGAAAAGTGCCCGTATAAGGAATTCTGACCTTTATGACGTTACAAAGGCCCATACTCGAAAAAAAGATTGCTAAGTTTATGAGGATTTGGAAGAGTATTTTTGGCACAGAAATACTCCGTCATACGTCCAACTCGTGTTTTGAAACTTTGGCCATGTTTAGCATGAGAACCTCTTTAACAGTGTAAATAAGTCAGAATACATGAAATAGCATTATACACCCCTTTAACATCAATATTCATATTCGTATGCATGAAGTTAGTATAAGTAAAGCTATACAGTCCTAATAAAGTGAGCAAATCAGTCTTATTTACTTGCCATTTTTCATTCACATTTGGAACTTGGCAAGTATTAATTTTAGATCCTGTGTGGAGGTTAAAACAAGTGTGGATATACGTCCCTCACTGATATTCTCTCTCTCACCCTTTTCAAGCTTTGGAAAAGGTCAGATGTCATGAATGCAAATGTCATGCACCAGGGGCTGCTAACTGAGAGAAATAGTTTAGAAGTAAGTGTGTGTGCCTGGCCAGCCTCCAGAACATGGATAGAGATGGAGAAAAAGCCTGTGGAAGACAGTCTCCTACTGCATAACCCTGCAGTAATTCACAGGGTCAGCCGATTGTAAGTCAATATTGTGACCTGATTGTGTGTGTGTGTGTGTGTGTGCTCTATTTATTTTTTCCTCTTTGAAGCCCATTTGTAATGTTCGTCAACATTATTTGCACCAAAAACAGCCGTAATTTAGTTTTTCATTTTCCATCCTTTTTCTGACTCTGAAAAGACCTAGAATGCTTTTAAGACTTCTGTATGTAAGTAATTCACTCTGGCCATGTTCACACAGCAGCAGAATATGGTTGTCAGTCCTGTATTTGAGTCAATACGGTTACGTTCACACACAGTTTTTTACGGGAGTGACAACCGCATTCTATAACTGAACTCGCACCCAAAAATTTTCAGGACTAAAATAAAAATAAAAATAAAATCAATAAAATCAATTAAAAAAATCAATAAAAATCAATAAATCAAAATAAAAACAATCTGTCAAAATAAAAAATAAAATCTTACTGTTCCCAAACATTTGAACAGTAGTGTATATGTAAATGTGAACGTGAATGTGGTGTGTGAGGTCAATCCCATGACGATTTGAATTATAAACATTACAACAAGTGTGTTACCTGGTGAATCTCCTGCCAGCCGTTCTCATCCATGCAGCCCACCTGAGCGTGATCATGCAGCAGGAGCTCGCAGCAGTACGGGTCGCCCCCCACCATAGAGCTGTGATACAGTGGAGTCAGGCCACGACTGTCCTTGTAATCCGGAGAGGCGCCCAAGTCCAGCAGCGTCTGCAAACACAAATGATACCCATTTCTCTCATTTAGCCAATTAAATTCCTTGTCTCATTTCTCCAAAATCCTGCCCTTAAAAGTCAGCTAACCCTTAAAAGTCAGCTAAATTGACAGACAGAGATCGTTTCAAAGTTTTGTCAATGTCTAGCAGCACTGCACAGTCAGACTCTTTTTTACTTTTTACAGCACCTCAGGCTGTCATACAGACAATTTCAATGATATCTGTCAAGTATTAGGGACATTTACTGCATACTATTTCATAAAAAAAAAAAAAAAAAAAAATCACACAGCATCTCTTTAAGTGCCTTGCTCAAGGGCATGAAGGCAAAAGTTCATGGATCAACCATTGTGGGGTTTGAACCTACAACCTTACCAGTCGAGTAAGCATATATCAGCATAGACTGGTGCACTTTGTCGCTTATCCTTGCAGATTTACTGCTAGCTCCAACCAGTTCTGTAATGCAATATGCATTAGGCGATCAGTGAACAGACTGGGTGTGCTATCTGAGGCTGAGACTAGACTGCACCACAGACCCTCATAACTGATGATTCAAAAGCCAAGCCAATTTATGAGCTGTGACAAGTCATCCAAGACTCATTTTATGAGTTCACATTCAAATAGTTACAAATAGTTTTTAAATTTCATCAGAATTACTGCACTTTCACGCAAGAACAAATCAAGAGAATCTCAACATATACACATGGTTTATTTTACCTCATCTAGTTTCCTGATTTATTATATTTATCATAGAAATGAACACACTCTCAACATTATGAAAACTGGTAAAAAAAAAAAAAAGTTCTCTCACAAGCAGTGAAATTCCTAATAGTAATTCCAAATTATGTTAATGTTTTTTATTACATGTTTCGATTTATTACAGTTCATCAAATCATTTGAGTAGATTACCATAATGGAGCTTGCTAAAATCCAGCTTACATGTTTGTAGGTGTTTGTCAGCAATTTTTTCACAGTGTAGAGAGAGTGGGTGCGCATGGATATATATACATACATACACAGTGGGTACGGAAAGTATTCAGACCCCCTTAAAAATTGTTGACATTTTTGCAGATTTATTAAAAAAGAAAAACTGAAATATCACATGGTCCTAAGTATTCAGACCCTTTGCTGTGACACTCATATATTTAACTCAGGTGCTGTCCATTTCTTCTGATCATCCTTGAGATGGTTCTACACCTTCATTTGAGTCCAGCTGCGTTTGATTATACTGACTGGACTTGATTAGGAAAGCCACACACCTGTCTATATAAGACCTTACAGCTCACAGTGCATGTCAGAGCAAATGAGAATCATGAGGTCAAAGGAACTGCCTGAAGAGCTCAGAGACAGAATTGTGGCAAGGCACAGATCTGGCCAAGGTTACAAAAAAAATTCTGCTGCACTTAAGGTTCCTAAGAGCACAGTGGCCTCCATAATCCTTAAATGGAAGACGTTTGGAACGACCAGAACCCTTCCTAGAGCTGGCCGTCTGGCCAAACTGAGCTATCTTGGGAGAAGAGCCTTGGTGAGAGAGGTAAAGAAGAACCCAAAGATCACTGTGGCTGAGCTCCAGAGATGCAGTCGGGAGATGGGAGAAAGTTGTAGAAAGTCAACCATCACTGCAGCCCTCCACCAGTCGGGGTTTTATGGCAGAGTGGCCCGACAGAAGCCTCTCCTCAGTGCAAGACACATGAAAGCCCGCATGGAGTTTTCCAAGATGGTGAGAAATAAGATTCTCTGGTCTGATGAGACCAAGATAGAACTTTTTGGCCTTAATTCTTAGCGGTATGTGTGGAGAAAACCAGGCACTGCTCATCACCTGTCCAATACAGTCCCAACAGTGAAGCATGGTGGTGGCAGCATCATGCTGTGGGGGTGTTTTTCAGCTGCAGGGACAGGACGACTGGTTGCAATTGAGGGAAAGATGAAGTACAGGGATATCCTGGACAAAAACCTTCTCCAGAGTGCTCAGGACCTCAGACTGGGCTGAAAGTTTACCTTCCAACAAGAAAATGACCCTAAGCACACAGCTAAAATAATGAAGGAGTGGCTTCACAACAACTCCGTGACTGTTCTTGAATGGCCCAGCCAGAGCCCTGACTTAATCCCAATTGAGCATCTCTGGAGAGACCTAAAAATGGCTGTCCACCAACGTTTACCGTCCAACCTGACAGAACTTGAGAGGATCTGCAAGGAGGAATAGCAGAGGATCCCCAAATCCAGGTGTGAAAAACTTGTTGCATCTTTCCCAAAAAGACTCATGGCTGTATTAGATCAAAAGGGTGCTTCTACTAAATACTGAGCAAAGGGTCTGAATACTTAGGACCATGTGATATTTCAGTTTTTCTTTTTTAATAAATTTGTAAAAATGTCAACAATTCTGTGTTTTTCTGTCAATATGGGGTGCTGTGTGTACATTAATGAGAAAAAAAATTAACTTAAATGATTTTAGCAAATTGCAGCAATATAACAATGAGTGATTTAAGGGGGTCTGAATACTTTCCGTACCCACTGTGTGTATATATATATATATATATATATATATATATATATCTATCAGGGGTGTTCGGTCCATATAAGCTGGAAATGCTCTGCATACCCAAGCCATCGTGGAATTGCTAATTAATATTATTACTATAAATTACTATAAATTCCTTTGTTTGAGGTAAACCATAAAGCTTACATGATAAAATGTTGGTAATGCATATGCTATAGTCCGTCATATATTTATTTGCCAAACCATGGTCATTTTCTTCAAATCTGCCAGTGACGGAGGGTTCTGGGTATGATGATCTTACAACAGCTTTGCCGGCTATGCTCTGTTGTTATGTATCATCAGCACTGTCGCACTGTACAGCACTGTAACTCTCAGAGTTTTGAATCAATATTCTTCATTTGTTAATGCCACCAATTTGCATTATTTCAACATATTTTTTTAAAAGAATACTTATATTTGTATTTGTTTATATTGGGTTTAATTAATTAAAACACTGCCCTCCAAAAGTTTGGAAACGCCCTAGAAAAGTGGGGTTTTGGACAATATTGGCATGAATCCTTTTAATTTGTGATAATTTTGCACTGATAAGGGACAACACAAACTACAAAAACATATTTTATTACATAAACACTTTATACATAGAAAAAAATAATAATTTTTGATTCATCAAAATATCCACCATTAGCAGCTATCTGACCTAAACTGGGTTCTAATTGGTTCATTGTATTCTAAACTTAACTGGCAATCAATTGTTGAAGCTATTAAGGTGTGCTGACCCAAAAATCTTTTACAAACCTGGGACAAGTTTAAACCAGTAACCAGGCATCACAGCTGGCAAAGGGGCATATCTGACTTTGACATGTATATATTGCCATTATTATGTAATCAAAATGAAAATTATTATTGCTGGTTTTCAATGATAATGTCAAGTTACTTTAATGTATTTGCACCAAAAAATGCTAAGGATTTATGCTGATATCATTCAAAACCACACTTTGCCAGGTTTGTTTCCAAACTTTTGGAGGGCAGTGTATTTATAATAGGCTACTAATAGGCCTATTTATTATGTATATGTATACTTATTCATTTAATTAAAAAATATACTTCTGGCATACATTTCAACTGACACCTTAGTGTTTATTTGTTGTCTCTGATTTAGATCTGAGACTTTTACTAAGCCGACGCACCGTACCGTTTAAAGGTGACGTATGTAGTTTGTGCTGGACTAGTGCCACCTAAAGGAATCACAAAAATACAGCATATTTTGCAATCGACCCTTTGTGCATCGCGTCCCACCCAAACAACACAATCACAGCTCTTATAGGTGATTGTGAAGGCATGTCTCAACAGACAAATATAGGCTACTTTCAATAAAAGGTCCAACATATTAGAAATTGTAATGTGTCAAGAGAGTGAGCAACTGAGTATCTAACACTCTGTGTAGAGTGAACCTGAGCGTTTAGCTTATAATAAAGAAATCCAACGTACACTATCTGCACCAGGAACAGTTTTGACATAACAGCACACCTGGTTAAAAAAAGTCACAGCTTGCCAACATATATCAATTCCACAAACAGCAATGTATGTATGTAACTATAACTGTCTGAGTTCATAAAATGTGACAAAACAACACTGATATGCCTCTTTCAGTTGAACTTCAGATGACACATCAGCTGTGTACGAGTCCTCTCCAGCAAAAGATCTGCTCTGATCATTATAAAACACAGCAAGCTTTTATAGAGCCTGCTGTCAATGAACGCTTTTCATCTTTGTGCCACTCTATGACTCATGTCTGGACAGACACGCGTACCTCTGATCTCTCTTTCAAGTATGTATGAGAACCCCATGTTCCCTCCCATCGTCGGCAGGACGAGTGTGTGTGTGTTACTCACTATAAGTGCCGTGTGGTTCTTGGTGCGGACTGCTTTGTGAAGGGCAGTTATGCCGTCTCTGGTCCTGAAATCCAGGTGAGCTCCTCCATTCTTCAGAACCTTTATGAGCTCTGCGCAGCCTTCCAGCTGCGACGCCATCGTCAACGGACATTCTGCACACACAGAAACAACTGTTGACTTTTTCGGTGCATATGAGCTCAATTTTAAAGGAGTTTTGTAAGTTTGTAGCTTTTTTTGTGACTCGCCTCCTGTGAAATACAAATGGAGACATTTCAAAGAATTTTCATGTTGCTCTTTCCTTTTTTGTTCCACAAAAGAAAGTGACAGGTTTGGGCCAACATGACAACATAAGAATTTTTATTTTGGGTGAACTGTCCTTTTAAGTCTATTTTATTTTGAATCTATCTTTCTCTTCCGGTCTCTTCCTTTTTGGCAAAGGTCAAGGATACATGAACTGTGGTCAAATTGTTCAGCTTCTGTCTCCAGACAGCTTTACACCGATTTTGAAATGCTGCACAACTCAGAGGTCACTGCTGCTCTATCTGTAACAATACACACGTGTATACAAACACAAACTCTTCCATTTCTGTCCATCAACGTGGCCAGAGGTCAGTCCTAACCAGTTCCAAACAAACGCATGAATAAATCTGAATAAGTATGAGGGAATTTGCATAGAAGGTGATCTTATCTTCCCAGCATGCACTGGGAGAGGTCAAACTTGATTACACCATAGTCATTCATGCAGAACAATCTTTCTTTTTCTTTCACTCTAATTGAAAACTGAAATGAGGATATTTAACTTCTCAATGTTTAAGATTTCAATGAGACCATGAGGATCAACAGCTGACATTTAATGCTCAAAATATGGTGAGTAAATGGGTGATTTTTCAAGTAGGGGCACTTCTAACCACTTGAACAATGGATCTTTAAACTATGTTTTATTTATGCTAACTTAAAGGCACAATATGTATTTTTTTTGCCACATCTGAGTGTGTTGAAAATGATGTTATAACGTTACTCTGTGCGTTCGCTCGGCGGCTGCTATGAGACACATCGATTTTAGAAAATCATATTAATATAATCAAGAAAACGAGATTCAAACTAAACATGTTGAGCTATATAACAATGATTAGATTTCTGTCTATAAATGCATCCAAACAGTTGTTCCCTTTTCTAATAAAACATATAATATATTAAAGAGTCTTTGGTGTTTCCATGGTTTCTATGAAATATATCCGGAAATCGAGGATAACGCAGGTATGATGTCATTGATAGGTGACACACGGACACGGTCCGAGTCCTGGTTGAAATTGCTTACTTCTCTGGATTTAAACATTCTTGGAAACATCCGGGATAATGTAAGTACACAAATCAACAAACTATATAACACTGTCCTAGTGGTTTTTGGATATTTTAATCCAAATATCTTACATATTGTGTCTGATCTTCGTCTTCATCAACCTTCAAGTGTATTTTGCCAGATAATGTGTGATGTATTACATTTTGATATGATGTGTGATGTCAATACCATTTTTTTTTTTTTTTTAGTTTTAGAGTAGTTCAATAAAACATGTTAATGCAAGTTAGCTAGCAGTCAATTTACCTAAAATAAATGAAAATTAATAATTAATTAATTGAAGTAAAAATGTTAATAAAGCTACTCTCATATTATGACATAAAAATCCAAAAATACATTATTATTATATTAATAATAATATTGTTACTACTAATATAACAACAACAACAATAATAAACAATTTCTTATCATTTATGTTTCCCGGTACATCTTATTTCAAACAAACCAAGAACAAAGTGTTTTTTATGCCTGCCATGATAGGAATGAAAGCCATATTGGGGAGAGTATATATAAAAAAAAAATCTAAAAACTAAAACGTACACATAGATATTAAATTAACTGAAACAAACTTTTTCCCTTTTTTTTTTTTTTAACAACATTACTAACAACTTTCAAAGGGACCAAAATCATCTAACTGAAGAATTACTGCAATACAGTTTAAATAGATTTCCACTGTTCAGTTCAAGTTCTGCTGTTAGCTGACCCAGAGCCAAGAGATAAACACTAAGAGATCGGGTCATGGCACCAATTTAACAGTACTGAGCAAAGTCAACATACACTCAGACGTGCGCACTCACACACACACACACTTGTATGTGTGGTTTACGGGGACTCTACATAGCCGTAATCAGGGTTTTTCCTGGCTGAGGAGGAGGTGGTAAAATCTTGATCACGGTAGAAAAAAAAAAACACTTTTACAAGCGCATATTTTAGATATTTTAATATTAAGAGAATTAGATTTGTATTTTGAGAACACTATCATATATACAGTGTTTCCCACAGGATTGTCTTTTTTCCGTGGTGGTTGTCTCTGTTCCAATAGGGGGTCTGGGGACATGCTCCCCCAGAAGGAAATTTTGTACATTTTAAAGATAAATTCATTAATCTTGTGCACTTTGAGAGTTCAAAATTAAGAGCTCCAACCCATGTTCAGTGTGTAATCTGAACAAAGAAAAAGTCTTGTACCTGAACTTTAAAGGGGACTCTAATAGGGCTCGTGCGCTAGAGATGTGCAGATCAGCTCTAACATCACCCAAATCCAATGTTAAAAATAAATCATCCACCCGCCAACTTCCCAAACCTACAATATTCCCTGATTTAAAATTCTCAGTTAAGCATGATGATATAATAATATGATACTTAATATTGGGGGGGGGGGGGGGGGGGGGGGCAATTAAAGCCTATTACTTTGTGGATTTCCGTACTCGCCTCGTCTTTACAGCAGAGCACATAACAGAAGAACAGACCCTACCACTGTAAATCTGCATTAAAAGGATGGGCTTATTCCTCGTCTCTGAACTTCCTGGCTCTCCAGTATCTCTCAAGCCTGCCACGGCCTCGGATCGCCTTTGTGGGTTCCGGCAGGACGGTTGCTTGCTGGAGAGGTATGTGGAGGAATTTGTTGAGCTTGCTTATTTGGCGAATTGGCCAGATGCATGTTTAAACGCTTGTTTTCTGGCGGGGCTGGATGAGGACATGATTCGTTTTAAAGAACCTGCCTGTTATTTTTCCCTAGTCGATGCAATTATTCTGATTTTGTTTCTAATTTGTTTGTAATTGAGGAGGTTCTTGATAGATCATACGATCCTCCCAGAAACACAGGCGGCCTGGCCAGTTTGCCAATCTCTATTTTCCTCCACCTACCCCTCCAGTGGGCATTCCCCTGGTGTCCTGCTGGACCCAAAACCCCACATGGCCAATGAAAAATCCTCCGCTGGGCCAAGACGGCCTAAGAGGAAAAGGAAGAAGGCCGCCAAGCAACCTCAGTCTCCTGAGTTTTCTGCTTCCGTGCAGCCCCAGTCTCCGGAGTTTTCTGCCTCCGTGCAGCCCCAGTCTACTGAGTTTTCTGCCTCCGTGCAGCTCCAGTCTCCTGAGATTTCTGCCTCCGCGCAGTCCGAGTCTCCTGAGTTTTCTGCTTCCGGACAGCCCCAGTCTCCCGAGTTTTCTGTCGCCGAGCAGCTCAAGGCACTAGCCATTGAGGAAAGGGACTGGCTAATAGACTTTTGGGCTGAGCCAGCTCCTAGTCCCCTCGACCTAACTCCATGCTTCGCCGAGCCCACTCCAAGCTTCGCTGAGCCCGCTCCAAGCTTCGCCGAACCTGCTCCAAGCCTCACCGAGCCCGCTCCAGCCTCCGTTGAGCCCGCTCCAGCCCTCGGGCTATGTACCCGTGGGTGGGAAACGTGGGGGGCACACATGTGGGTGGGGCTCGAAACCCGCCATGGCCGCCCACGGCTCCTGACCCGCCATGGCTGTCCACGGTTCCAGATCCACCATGGCTGTCCACGGTTCCAGACCAGCCATGGCCGCCCACGGCTCCAGACCTGCCATGGCTGTCCACGGTTCCAGATCCACCCTTGCTGTCCACGGTTCCAGATCCACCATGGCTGTCCACGGTTCCAGACCAGCCATGGCCGCCCACGGCTCCAGACCTGCCATGGCCGCCCACGGCTCCTGACCCGCCATGGCTGTCCACGGTTCCAGATCCACCCTTGCTGTCCACGGTTCCAGACCTGGAAACTGGCTGCCCATGACCCCTGAACCGTCACGGCTGCCCGAGACTCATGACCCACCATGACGGCCCGAGATCCTAGGACCGCCCTGGAGACCTCCGCACCCTTCTGCACCCTCCCTCACCTGCCTTTAGGTCTCCAGGGCGCTCACCCCCTTCCCCAGTTGTTACATCTGAGGCGCGTGGACGCGCCTACCGGGGAGGGGGAGGTAATGTTACATTCACGCCTTCACATTCATGCTGGGACACCAGTTCCCAGCATCCTCCTGTTCTACAAACCTGTCTGCACTTCCCTCATCAGTCTTCCCGCCATCTCCCCGGATTCCCAGCACCTGTTGTCCTCGTCAGCACTCCCTTTAAGTTGGACTCACTCCCTGCACTCCTTGTCCGTTCTCGTCTCGCTGTTATTCCTGGATTGTCAGCAGAGCACATAACAATATTCTATCCCCTTACACTAACCCAACCCAGACACCTACCCAATACAGAAACCATTTGGCATTTTCAAATTCTCAAAAAAACAAACAAACAAACAAAAAAAAACGGTTTAGTATGTTTTTTAAGCCATGTTTACATTGTAATACCCATGTCATTATACACATTTGTGTCCTCATGAACCATATATACAAGAAAACACACACACACACACAAAACTGGGCATTTGGAAGATGTTAATTAATCTGGACTTTTGAGTAAAGGTGGTGTCACTTACCTCCGGTCTCTGGGTCATGGAAGTTTGGGTCAAGACCTTTCTCCAGAAACTTTGATACCTTCTCAACGTTCCTTTGCTGAACATATTCCATAAACTTTTTCAAGTTAGCCTGAGGGAATGAGAGAAAAAGATATGGAGAGAGATGTGAGGCAAGTTGAATAATGCAAAAGAAGGATAAAAGCAAAAACAGGCGAGTTTTCCCAAGCGGAAGAAACAGAGATGGAATAAAGCTCCACAGTACTCCACAGAAATGACTTAATTTTAGCTTCCAGAGACATACAGGCAAAGGTCTTAATAAATACATTAGAACATCTGTTGATGCAACATTCCTGATCCATAATCCATTGTTTAAAATCATATAACATATTAAGATTTCAAAATGCACTGAACAACATTTCCATAAGACTGAGTCTACTGTAGCTACAGCTCGTTTCTTTCACCCAAAAATCTTCCTCTAAGCTTTATAGCATCTTTTCATGACTTGTCACACAAACCCTTATTATGTAAGAATGAAAACAACATGAGTGAATATATTGTGTATATAATGCTTATAGGAAGGGATTGTCTAAAAAGTATCATTAGAGAGATCTTCTAGCCAAGAGTTTCTTACAGATACTCAATCGTAACATCTGTTGCTGTATCAAAATAATAATTAAAACAAACAAATAATTTAAAAATAATTTCAACCTTCAGTTGAAAAAAAGTCTAAGGCAAAATAACCACAAGACTGCTTAATAGACAATTTAAACTTAAAGGGATAGTTCACCCAAAAATGAAAATTTGATGTTTATCTGCTTACCCCCAGCGCATCCAAGATGTAGGTGTCTTTGTTTCTTCAGTAGAACACAAATGATGATTTTTAACTCCAACCGCTGCCGTCTGTCAGTGGTATAATGCAAGTCAGCGGGAACTTGGACTATAAGAGTAAATAAAACACGACAGACAAATCCAAATTAAACCCTGCGGCTCGTGACGACACATTGATGTCTTAAGACACGAAACGATCGGTTTATGTGAGAAACCGAACAGTATTTATATCGTTTTTTTACCTCTAATACACCACTATGTCCAACTGCATTCATCACTCGATTCGTTTGGTCTGATCGCGCTCTGACAGCGGCAGTGATGTCTCGCGCATATACTTCAATGAGAGCGAGACATCACTGCCGCTGTCAGAGCGCGATCAGACCAAACGAATCGAGTGATGAATGCCGTTGGACATAGTGGTGTATTAGAGGTAAAAAATGATATAAATACTATTCGGTTTCTCGCATAAACCAATCGTTTCTTGTCTTAGGACATCAATGTGTCGTCACGAGCTGCAGGGTTTAATTTGGACTTGTCTAAGCAAGTTTTATTTACTCTTATTGTAGAAGTTCCCATCCACTAGTATTATTTGACTGACAGACAGCAACGGTTGGAGTTAAAAATCATAATTTGTGTTCTACTGAAGAAACAAATTCACCTACATCTTGGATGCTCTGGGGGTAAGCAGATAAACATCAAGTTTTCATTTCTGGGTGAACTATCCCTTTAACAGTTCAAAAAACAATTTTTTTTTTAATGGAAAAATAAAAGGGATACCTCACTTAAAAATGAAAGCATGTATGACTTTCTTCTATGGAACACAAAATAAGATATTTTAAAACACTGGACACTAATGACTTTCAATATATGGACAGAACATCTTTGGACATCTTTCAAAATGTCGCCTTTTGTGTTCCACAGACATGAATGTGGTGGAGTAAATGGAAAGCAGTGCCTCCAAGTCACTGTGATTGGCTGATTACACACAATACAACAACAATAGTAGTAGTAATAATAATAATAATAATAATAACACCTGCCTATTCGATACAATAATATCTCTTTACATCTGTTCCACAGAGCCAGTCTGAATGAGTCAAACTAGTGGAAATAGATGGACTAATTACAGATTAAACAATTTACCCACTCTAACAAAGTCACATTGGTTACAAATGAATCTAAATTCACTTAAATTGATAGTCAGTTTTTACTGACCAGAGGGTGCCTATTAATAATTACTTAGCCATTACTGCAGTTATATTTAAGCAATGTAATGTTTAAAAACTATCATAAAATTGACTTTGATGTAGTTTTAATAAACAGTATGTTCATTTAAATATACAAACTATTCTATTATTGGTTTCTTGTTTATTATTGGTTTCTTGTGTAATAATGCAAAATGGAACTAAAAAAAATATATTTTTAGTCTTAGACTAAAAAAAGAGCAGCGACTTTGTCTCCTGATTTCAGAAGTCCAGCACACGCTGCTGAGCGCAACAGTATGACAGTAGTGTATAGCTCTATCTAACTATCTCTGGTCTTGCAGACTGTTACATAAAACCCTCAGAAGATCGAGGCCGGCCAAACACACACTCTCACACGTGCACACACACACACACACACACACACTCACACCTGTCCCCTGCCAAATGCATGTAAAAGGCGTGGGTTTCTCACCATGTGTGGCGTTAGCTGATCTCCTGCGTCTTCATCTACTCTGATGTGCATCAAGTCATCACACCGCCCTGATTCCACCCCGGCACACTACCATCTGAGCATCTCTGTCTCTGTCTCTCACACACACACACACTCACACATGCTCTCCGCAGCTCCGCCTTTCCATGCGGTGAATATTAGAAACTCACTCTCTCGGTCCTCTCTCGCTCTCAGCCACTCAAGCTGTTGTTATGGAGATGGGATACAAAAGAATTTTTGGCAAAGAGAGAGACAGAGAGAGAGAGTGTTGTGTGTTTGTGTGCGAGTCGAGCGTAAAACCTCTAGTGGTTATTTGATGCGGGTAATCTCATTGGATGGTGGAAAACCAAACAGCTTTTCTACTATGAGAAGAACAAATCATAATATAATATTACAGCCCTCGGTTTCTCTGTCTTTCTCTTTTTTTCCCCTCACATACTGAATAATATTTCCACAGATTTTCAGCTAGGGTACAAATACTGCCTCTCTTGCACTAAAATCTGACTTAATTATGTTAACTGGATGGCTCACATCTTAACGGTGGTTCAACAATATTATGGATAATGAAAATTACAAGTCTGCCAATGTTGCATGATGGGTTTGTTTTTACTAGCAATAATGGAGCATAAAAACTCAATAATCATGTAATGGTTATGGTGGGAATTTTGGGAAGTAACTTGTGGCCTGATTGGAGTCATGAGAGCAACTGTACATGCCAAACAGCTAGTGTGAAAAAACAAAAATTCACTTGCTAATCTTTTTGTGTAAAGTTGCCATGACGACATGATTCCTAAAACCCTAAAATGATCATAAAATAGTCCAGAATAAATTTACAGCTGAAATGATATTGACGTTATTTAATTTTTGTGGTAACTGCTGTTGATTGAGCACTATTAATTCATACACTATAAGCAGTGTTGGGGGAATTAAAAGTAACGCGAGTTACATAATCAGATTGCATTTTCAAGTAACTAGAAAAGTAACATTACTTTTAAATTCACAACAAAATATCTGAGTTACTTTTTCCAAGTAAGTAATGCAAGTTACTTTGTTTTCCCATGTATTGACTGTTATCTCTCCTGTCCCCATGTTGAGAGAAATCGTAAGTGCAGAGGCATGGTGTGTAAACATGATGGTTATTGTAGTTCTAGACTAAATGTAAGCACACATTTACTCATCTGACTTGAACAAAAACAGATTCAGATGCAAACTCAGAATATTTCACAATAATTTAATGTTAAATAACACAAATATACTTTATGTACTTAATCTCACTTTATAAACCAATGTCTTTGTCGCTGACCTTTGATGAGACAATTCAACCATACCAATAAGCAAAATAGACTTGTTGTTTTTAGTTCTGAAATAAGAGTGTTGAACTTTTTTCTCCTATTCTTCTGCAATCCAGAATGGCAGCACAGCTGAAAGGTTTGTATGAGCTGCGTACTCTACTGTACAGCTGAAAGTTTGCATTTCCTTCAGCCCGAGGATTATTCATTTCACTTCTGGTGTAAAAGAAACTTTACATTTGCCAAAAACAGAACTTTCATATATGAATATACAGTACTTGTTTGTTCAGCGCATCCCACAGATGCTCGATTGAAAGGAGATTTGGGGAATATGGAGGCCAAGTCAACACCTCAAACTCGTTGTTGTGCTCCTCAAACCATTCCTGAACTGTTTTTGCTTTGTGGCAGGGCGCATTATTATGCTGAAAGAGGCCACAGCCACCAGAGAATACCGTTTCCATGAAAGGGGTGTACATGGTCTGCAACAATGTTTAGGTAGGTGGTACGTGTCAAAGTAACATCCACATGGATGGCAGGACCCAAGGTTTCCCAGCAGAACATTGCCCAAACCATCATACTGTCTCCGCCAGCTTGCCTTATTCCCATAGTGCATCCTGGTGCCATGTGTTCCCAGGTAAGCAACGCACACGCATCCGGCCATCCACATGATGTAAAAGAAAATGTGATTCATCAGACCAGGCCACCTTTTTCCATTGCTCCGTGGTCTAGTTCTGATGCTCACATGCACACTGTTGGCACTTTCCACGGTGGACGGGGTCAGCATGGGCACCCTGACTGGCCTTGGCCGCCCATGACCCTGTCGCCGGTTCACCACTGTTCCTTCCTTGGTTCATTTTTGATAGATACTGACCACTGCAGACCGGGAACACCCCACAAGAGCTGCAGTTTTGGAGATGCAGTTTTTGGAGAACCCAGTCGTCTAGCCATCACAATTTGGTCAAACTCACTCAAATCCGTACGCTTGCCCATTTTCCTGCTTCTAACACATCAACTTTGAGGAAAAAAAATTTCACCTGCTGCCTAATTATATATATATATACACACACATATAAACCAAGCAAGTAACTTTCCAAGCAACTTTCCATGAAAAGTAACCAAGTAATGCAATTGGTTCATTTTTAGGGGGTAAAACAATATTGTAATGCATTACCCTAAAAAGTAACTTTCCCCAGCACTGACTATATGTGTGTATAGTGTGTTTACAGTGTATATTTCAGAATTTGAGACACAACAATTGAACTCAGATGCTTGTTGTGGGTGATGCAAGTTGATAAATACAAATGCATATCCAGCATGCAATCAAGTAGTCATCTCTGGAGAATTCTTGACCAGCCTGGACATATCAATTACTAAAACAGATCTGATGTATATGGGCTATCTACTGCTAACGAGAGCCTGAAATAAAACAGACACACATACACACCTTCACAGCAGCTCTATTGCATCAACAAAGCAACTTCTGCCATATGTAGAAAAATATTGTCGAGTTTAACACAATGAAATGATGAAATACATCAGACTGGAATCTGTAATAACAACAGCCCTCGAGTAAAACGCAAAGAAACATTTTTACGAGCAACAAGAGGCAAAACTGTAAAATCAATGAACGTTTCAAGACTGCAAAATGAACCTATTGCTTAACATTTCAGGACAATTACAGCACAAACAAACATCGATGTGATTGCAACTGCACTCAAAAAGGGGAAGTGGGCATCATTTAACTCAAGTGCTCAAAAATTCCCATTGCCTACATCTACTTATAGATACAGAGGTCATTGGAAAGAATGTTGTAGCATTACTGTCTCTGTAAACAATACATTTTGTGGTTCTGAATCAGTCGTGCCTACAAGGAGTGAATTTACAAGCAATTTACAGGGTTTTTTGATATAACACACAGACATTTCATTGTAAACACCAATTACGATAACCTGCAACCCAAATGGATGGAATCAAAAAGCAACAATAAGACTGAGAACATAAATGCAAAGCTATTGTTCTGACAATTTTTATGCCCATCTATAGATGTCAGAACTGGACTAGACTGGTTCTGACACTGGTTCTTCTGGATTCTGGCCTGGATGTAAGCACAGAGATGATCTCCAGATGTGAGGATCACCATCCAAGCCATGGCATCATTTCAAAATTGGGATCTCACCCATTCAGGCTTTACAAAGCCCGGCCACATGCTGGCATTCAGAGAATGTGCACAACACCATCCCTCAGGCAGGAGCTGATGAGCTCAGAGTTCAGATCTAAAGAGAATGCAGGACTGTGAGTAACATGAGATAGACTGGTGTTGACAACCACGTGAGGGCTTTTCTATTACTGCTTCAGCCAGTGCAAAGTAAGAGCAATATTATATTCATATAGACTTTATGTAGCCCCGCCCCTTTTCAGCAATGCGCTCATTGTGTTCTGTCTTTCGGTTTGTATTTCCACAGCATGAAGGTAAGATCTTACGGATTAATGAATGAACCACTCGTTTTAAAATCTTCCCGATCTACTGATATTTGTTTTGACATCCGCTTCAAACATTACAATGGTCATGATAACATTCCTTAACTTTACAATAAGTCAATCCACTTCACAAAGCTAATTACCTTTCGACAGAGATGCCATAGAACTATACAGAGCTACTGCAAGAATGGAAGTTCAAACACAAAATTCTAAAGATGGATACACACTTGTTTCTTTGGCTCATTAAAGGTCCCGTTTTTCGTGGTTTTTTGAAGCTTTGATTGTGTTTATAGTGTGCAATATAACATGTGTTCATGTTTCGCGTGTAAAAAAAACACAGTATTTTTCACATAATTTACTTATCTGTATACCGCTGTTTCCACTGTCATAAAAACGGGCTGATGACTTCCTTGTTCTATGAAGTCCCTCCTTCAGAAATACGTAACGAGTTCTGATTGTGCCAGCGGTTCCTGTGTTGTGATTCGACAGCAGTTTAGCGCATCTTGCCCGGAAAGGTCACGCCTCTTACCATAACGTGGAGATGCACGCGCTCAGTGTTATTGTAAACATGTCTTTAATTTTACCCTATCAATTTGAGCCGGAATCAGACCCGGTGATTGGACTGCGGGATTAAAATAACAGCGTTTCGACGACATGGCGACAAACACACTCTACAAACGCAACTCTTGTGTATTCCTGTGGGCGGAGGTTAGTCAAAAAACTGTTTTAGTGACGTCATTAAAGAAGGAAGTAGAGGGATGTAGTCCAAACTGGCCGTTCGATGTAGGCAACTTCTGTTAAATAAAATATCTCGCTTGGCATTGAACTTTGAGCTTTAAAATTTTACAGATTTTATTTATACTCTAACAACAACATTACACACTAACTAAAGTTTGAAACATGGGATCACGAAGAACGGGACCTTTAAGGTCTATACAAAATGTAAGCCAAAATATGCAAAACCATGCAAAAGTTTGAGACCGGTAAGATTTTTTTTTGTTTTGTTTTTTATGTTTTTGAAAAAACTGCTCTATATTATATTTTAAAATGTAATTTATTCCTCTGATGGTAAAACTGCATTTTCAGCATTATTACTCCGGTCTTCAGTGTCACATGATCCTTCAGAAATCATTTTAATGTGCTGATTTGCTGCTCACAAAATATTTCGGTAACACTTTACTTAAAGCCTTTATGTATTAATGCACCTTATAATGCATTGTATAGTCTTATGAATAATTGTAACCACTGTTATAATACATTACAACACTTACGTTAAGCCTTTAGAAAGTATAATGCATTAAAACACATGACAAACAATCAGTTTCAGATTTAAGGAATCTACAAATATCATAATGCATTTTAACTTTGATTACAGTTATTTATGAAAAGATATAATGCATTATAACATACATTATGAATACATTTATAAGGCATTATACATAAAGGCTTTAAGTAAAGTGTTACCAACATTTCTAATTATTTTCAATGTTTAAACAGTTGTGCTATTTTTTTCATGATTGATTCTTTGATAAATAGGAAGTTCAAAAGAACAGCATTTATTGTGAAATAGAAATATTTAGTAACATTAGAAAACCATTTATATAAAGGTGCTTTAAAGAACTTAAGGGGCTTTGATTTTGTCTGTTAACACATGATATCTCAAACCAGTAAGAACCAATTTATTAACATTAAGAACTTTTTAAATTCTTAAGAACAAATGGTTGATAAGAAGAGTATTCTTTAAATAACCTATAATGTACAACAAAGAACCAATAAAGATCCTTTTTTATCTTTGTTTTAAAGAGTCTTCCAAGTAAGTTCCTACTCATGAGTTTGAAAATCACTATTACGATGTAATGCACAATAAACACAATAAAACAGATGTGCTTCGCAATTTCATATTTCTTCTCTCCTTTGTAACTCTCCTTGTTATCGAACTATTGCAACAAAATGAAGAGCCAAGCATTTTTGGCAAGCATTATCGCTATTCTTCAACAACAGTAAACATAATGTACTAAAGTAAACTGTACAGTCAACATTCACAATTACAACTCATTATGATAAATACCAATTTGCTTCTGTCATTATTCTTTAATTACTTGGAAAGGCCCAAAAATCCAAGAAAATCATAAGTTTCTTCACTTGAATAATGTGATGCCAATGCATGTTAACTTAAATATGACAATTCCATCATAAATCAATAGCAAAATTAAAGTATCATCTTAAATACAAACTAAATTTGGTTAAAAATAAATAAATAAAATATAAAATTAAAAATAACATAATTAATAAATAACAATAATAATATCAGATTATTAAGCATGAATAATCAATGGCACCATAAAAATATTATTGTCAAATAGCTGGCAAATTGGTAAATTTCCATAGAAGTAATCAAAGCAGCTATTGCTATTATATCCCTATAGCTTATACTTATTTAGCTAGTTAGTTAGTTACCACACTAGACTTATGAGCCGTTAACTCTCACGTCAGTGAACATATGAGATACTAGATCCCACAATATACATCATTTACATGTCAGCACACATCACTGTCAACACACATACAAACGGCAAGATGAGATGATTAACTTTCCCGCCATGCTTCTGATATAATTATATCAAACATATGAAATAAGTGACACAATCTTCCCTCTATGAAATGAGAACATCAACAATTTAACAAGAGGCTCATTTCATAATTCCAGGATTGTGTACATTAACACAGGGAATAGAAATTAGATTGTTTATCCGTGAAGTGACTATAATTGTATGTTATAAAATGACTGCAAATGGAAGAATTCTGAGAGATTAGGTTTAACCTGATCATCTTAAGGGGAGCCATTAGTCAAGAAGTCTGACAGTAGGATGTTAATGCCAAAAGCGAAGGGACAAACCAGTAGAAGATATTAAACGAAGGCTAATTAAATCACATTGACTACCAACGATTAAAAAATCTGGAGCTTCCAGAGATAGGCCAAATGTTTCCTCGGAAGATAGTTGAAGAGGACTCTTGCGTATAAGCACATTGTGTTTTGTTCAACATGACCATAGAAACAGAACATCGCCTCTAACATTGAGTTCAACATTGAGTTCAACTCTCTAACATTGAGTTCAACTTGTTTTCCCTATTTATTTTCATTATTTGGACCAAACCAATCAACTCTAGAGGTGAATCACAGAATTACAAACTTTCATTTAAAGCAAAAGCAAAAGCAAAAAAAAAAAAAAAAAAAAAAAATAGAAATCAGAAAAAAAGACAAGAACAAGATTGTGTTTTTAATGTATGGAGGGAATGACCTTCTCATCACATGAAGCACTTTTAATGATAAATCATAGTCATTATACTGGTCAGTATACTGATGTTACAAGATGTTTGAGAGTGCAGGGAACTTGAACGTTCTTAAAAGGTCCAAACATTGCTTAAAAATATATAGAGAGAAAATGAATAGGATTTTTTGTTACTTTCTGAAACTGACTGTTGTTTTCTACTGATATGACATGAGAGGTCTAATAATTCTCTTATAAAGCGTAACAGTGAAGCATGAAGCACCACAAATGATGCAATCAAATGAAAAACAACTGTACAATATAAGACTATTGATTGATGGTCACTGAGTATAAGAATAAAACGCTTTAAAAGTCGATATATGTCTCTCTCTCTCTCACTCACTCTATGTGTGTGTGTGTATATATATATATAAGGGCTGTCGATTTAACGCGTTAATTACAGTATGCACTTAACGCACTTTTCCCGCCCCAGACCTACGTAAGTCATCTGACATTTCATACAGTTGACTGATGACGAATATGATGCAGGGCAACAACTCACTGCGTGATGGAGCCTATAGAATGCAGATAGACCCAAAAATTCAAGATATGGGGGGAAAATATCCCTGTTTTGAGTGTAAATATGTCTCATATTTACATCATAAGATATACAGTTGCAGGAAAAAGTATGTGAACCACTTGCAGAATCTATGAAAATGTGAATAATTTGAACAAAATTAGAGAGATCTTTCAAAATGCATGTTATTTTTTATTTAGTACTGTCCTGAGTAAGATATTTTACATAAAAGATGTTTACATATAATCCACAAGACAAAAAAATAGCTGAATTTATTAAATTGGCCCCATTAATAAGTATGTGAACCATTGATTCTTAATATTGTGTGTGGTTACCTGATGATCTACGACTGTTTGTTTGTTTTGTGATGGTTCTTCATGAGTCCCTTGTTTGTTCTGAACAGTTAAACTGAGCTCTGTTCTTCAGAAAAGTCCTCCAGGTCCTGCAGATTCTTCAGTTTTCCACCATCTTTTGCATATTTGAACCCTTTACAGCAGTGACTGAATGATTTTGAGATCCATCTTTTCACACTGAGGTCAACTGAGGGACTCAAACACAACTATTAAAAAGGTTCAAACATTCACTGATGTTCCAGAAGAACAGGGGGTGAAAATTTTTGAATAAGATGAAGATGTCCAAATTTTTTTAATTTTGTTTAAATATCACTGTTTTTCATTTAGTACTGCCCTTCAGAAGCAACAGAAGATACTTGCATGTTTCCCGGAAGACAGATTAAATACAATTTATCTTGATCTTCAAATTCCATAAGTTTTCACCCCCTGACTCTTAATGCATCGTGTTTCCTTCTGGAACATCAGTGAATGTTTGAACCTTTTTAATAGTTGTGTTTGAGAAATATCACACGAGTGGTGTTTTTTTTTTTTTTTTTTTTTTGGGTCCAGAATAGCCTGAGTGCAAATGTGATACTCATTTTATACAACAGTTCAATAAATAATAAGTTAATATTGTTATATTTTATACACAATATTGTCTGTTTTGCTTAATTTTGGCAACAAAAATATAAAGACAAAGCAGAACTGTTCATCTCCAAGCAACACACAGTGGCGTTTCATTTCTGAATCCGCATGATTTGAACGAATCTGGTAAACCAGGATTGTTGGACTTGAAGCGGTGCTGCACAGACTGATCGGTGTGTATGACATCAAAGTACACGGGAGCGATTTAAAAGCATACGGTGCCATCTGCTCTTTAATTGTTCTCACTGTGCTTTGATGTCATATATCAATCGGTATGTGTAGTGCTGCTTCAAGTCCAACAAGCCTAACGATTCAATGGACCAATCATAAAGAGAACCATTTACTTCACTACTGAATGAATCAGCCGTTTGAATGAATAGAATGAATGAATGACTCAATCATTATGACATTTACAGCCACCTACTGGCAGTTTTAGTTTCTTGTTTAGGCTAGAGTATAATTTCATGAAAAAAATCATTCATTTCATATTTCCATAGTAATAGAAAAATGTTAAAGGTATAGTTCAACCAAAAAAAAAAAGAAAACTCAGGCAACATTTACTCACCCTCATGGTCCAAAAGAGTATGTGTAATAAATTCTGTTGAATCAAATAAAATATTGCTTGCTGAAGTTACTTTTTGTAATGTCTATTTGATGCTTTACACAATAATGACTTTAAAATAATCTTTTGGGAGTAATTTCTCAGCCAAATTTGACTGAGATTAATGCGATTAAGTCAACACATGTAATTAATTGGATTAAAAATTTTAATCGCTTGACAGCCCTTATAAATACACACACACACACACACTTATTAATGAAGTTGAAATATTAATCATTGATTAATAACTTCAGAGCTCATAGTAAAATCCACTTTACTGTAGTGAAAATGAATCCGACCTAGACTGATGCACTCAGCCGCACAAACAAAGCAACTATTAGCAAATATGATCTTTCCAAACCAATATCAGCACATCAAAAAAAATAAAAATAAATAAAATCAGTGCGGAAATTGATTAATATCACAGGGTTTTGTACTGAAAGTGTCATCCCAAAACAAATGTTCTATATTCATGTCGCTACACTGTAAAAAAGAATTGTTGGTTTAACTTAAAAAAGTAAGTTACCTGGTTGCCAGTGGCGGCTGGTGCAAAAACTATTTGGAGGGGCGCAAAAAAAAAAAAAAATTAGAAATGCAGGAATAAATATGCTAATTGTGATAGCATATAATAATGTATCTATCTAAAACATGGAAAATCCAGTATTTAAAGCATGCCATAGGGCTGAGATCTAAAAAAAAAAATCTGTATTAAAAAAAAAAAAAAAAAAATGTATTTAAGATCCTGCCCAATATTGTCCTAGAAACAATGTTCATATTGAAGGCTATAAAAACAAACATGAATGTAACTGTGTAGTATATGCTATAAATTATGTGCAAAAAAGGGGTCAAATTAGGCCTAGGCTACATTCTAAAATTGTACCTTTACAATCTAAAAACTAAATGTTTTTTGAAGCAGAAATTAAATACACTAAACTAAAAATGAAAATAAATAAAAACAAAAGAAGACTAATAATTATTATTATTTTGATTACCCTGCAATAGTCACTTTACACAGTTACTGCTATCGTACAAATACACTTAGTTGTAGGTTCGAAATTCCACATATGACATAATTATGTTCGCCAACAAAAACAAATTTTCAACAAATATTTTGAGCAAAATGTATTTTCCTCAGATTGAACTCCGTCTGTTCGGCGCGCGGCGGCGCTCGTTCACGGAAGTTTGTGCTTGCTGAAGGCTCGTCCGCGCCTGACTGCAAAATGGAAATATTTTCTCGACTTTCTAACTTTTATAGATGGAGAATATGTCTTTGAAATGTAAATTATGCACTGAGGAAATTATTAAATGTCACTTCAGCTTAAAAAAAATCATTAATAGAGGTATGTTTGTTTCCACCAATCGCTGCACAACTTAAGGTTACGTATGATGACGAAAGCACGTTAGTGCGAGCCCTCCCGGAACCCATAGAGATTGCATTGCAGCGCCTGCAGTTCGAAAAAAAAGTTCTTTGAATGGAAGTCTATGGGAGCAGTCGGGGCAAATCTCCGCCAGACTGAAATGCCCAAAAAGAGGCGGTACTCCACAGAGCGTTACTTGACGCTGATTGGACAATATCCAGAGGCAGAACAAACAGCCTAGCAGTGACAGCTAGCGTAACTCTGTGGTTGAATGTGATTGAAAAATCCGTCCTTTTCTCACTTTGGTGGTGCGTCGCCCTATTGCCCTAATGAAGAAACCGCCCCTGCTGGTTGCCTTAAGATTTTGAGTTCATGGAAATTAAAAATTTGAGTTAATACAATGAAGGCAATTGGTTTAATCAACAGAAACTCAAAATAATATGTTATCTGAACTACATAAATTGATAAGTATAATATAACTACACATAAGTTGATTTGACAAAAGAAAAAATGTTATAACAAATCATGAAAATATTTATTTACAGTGTAGTCAGTGAAGACTCGCAGTGCATTATTGCAAAACACTATGAATGCAAGTTATGCTGGAGCGTACAGATGTAGTTCCCTTCCCCCAGAGCCCGGCTGTGTGTTGCACTTTGCATACCATTGAATCTGGGTTAGGGCAGTGTCAGTGTCTGCAGGGCAATTTTTGCCACACCACTAAACTAAGTGACCCATACAGAACAGGGCTGCAACCATTCTGGCCAAAGAAGTCATATTCACAGTTATAGTCCCTCTCTATAAACCCTGCTATCATAGGAAAAGCTGCCGCTTTAAAGCAGAGATTTATTGTATATTATTTAAGACTCTAGCTCACTGTTTTGGGGTTTAAATGTGTGTCGGTATGAAATATGCAGGAACATGATAGAGCCATGCATGAAAGAGACAAGAAGTAAAAGAAAATGGTAAATGGAAAGCATGAGAGGGAGTAATGAAGAGACAGTGAAAAGGATGGAAAGGACAGGAAAAGAAAAGCACAAGGATAGAATTTATTTAAACGGCATTTATGTGATCTAGAATTTTTTTGTAACAATGTAAGTCTTTATTGCCACATTTCATCCATTAATGCATCCTTATTGAATAAAAGTATTAATTTCTCTGAAAAAAAAAAAAAAAAAAATCTTAATGACCCCAAACTTTGAATGGTAGTGTACACAGTGACATGAAATTATGTGCATAACAACCACATTTGTTATCTAACTGTTATGATAAAACATGCACTGACATTTAGACAAAAATTGCTAATACACCACACCAAATTACCTGAAAAATTCTTACATTTGATGTGTAAGGTCACTCATGTATTACAGATAGTTTAGAGATGCAGTGTGAATGTGTGTGTGTAACCTAATTGGTTTATTGTGTTGTGTGTGTTCCTTTGGGCCATTAAACAGCCAGATTCATAAATAAACTACATATTATATTAACTCCTCATGGAAAAAATGTGATGCATCAGTTGTATTAGGCAGATTTCATGGCTCTCTTTCTCTCTCTCTCTCTGTGTGTGTGTGTGTGTGTGTGTATGTATGTGTATGTGTAGGGTAGTGTACTACACACATGTGCAGAGACATTCCTGATTCATGACCATAATTTAGCTCCTCTTAATTTTCAAAAGATGAGTCGTGTTGCCAGGGTTACCTACCGGCAACACATCACTCACCTTAACAGCTCATGTTCTGCTGCTGTAACGAGCTTTACACTCACTGAGTCTCTCACACATTTACTTTGCTATCTGAAATTGGGACATTTTCCATTCCCTAACCATACCAAAAACTTTGAGCATTTTTACACCCCCAAAAAACACAAAAACAACAACAACAAAAAAACCATAAGAATTTAACAAAATTTCACCTAAGAGAGGAAGTGACAAATATCGGTATCGGCCAATAATTGTTTGTTAAAATCGGTATCGGTATCGGCCCCAAAAATCATATCGGTGGATCCCTTATATATAAAAGTGGGGTTTTGGACAGTATTGGCATGAATCCTTTTTAATTTGTGATAATTTTTGCACTGATAAGGGACAACACAAACTACTAAAACATATTTTATTACATAAACACTTTATACATAGAAAAAAATTTAATTTTTGATTCATCAAAATATCCACCATTAGCAGCTATCTGACCTAAACTGGGTTCTAATTGGTTCATTGTATTCTAAACTTAATTGGCAATCAGTTGTTGAAGCTAATAATGTGTGCTGACCCAAAAATCTTTTACAAACCTGGGCCAAGTTTAAACCAGTAACCAGGCATCACAGCTGGCAAAGGGGCATATCTGACTTTGACATGTATATATTGCCATTATTATGTAATCAAAATGAAAATTATTATTGCTAGTCTTCAATGATAATGTCAAGTTACTTTAATGTATTTGCACCAAAAAATGATAAGGATTTATGCTGATATCGTCCAAAACCACACTTTGCCAGGGGTGTATCCAAACTTTTGGAGGGCAGTGTACATATATTTTTAATACTTTTTAAAATACTTTTATTCAGCAACAACATATTAGATTGATCAAAAGTGACAGTAAATACTTTATTTTCTTTCTATTTCTATTTTATTCTATATACACACTAAAAGATTTTTTTAATGTTTTTTAAAGAAGTCTCTTATGTCCACCAAGGCTGCATTAATTTGTTCCAAAATACAGTAAAAACAGTGATATTATTACAATTTAAAATAACTGTTTCCTATTTGAATATATTTATAGTTGCATGAAAACCTTTTCTGTGCACTTAAGAAAAATACAGTACTGATGGTCAAAGATGCCATTTTCACAAAATGTTTTGTTAAAAATGGAAACAATTCCATACATGCACAAATACTGAGAGAGTAGGAGTAAAGCAGCCCCATTCAAATCCTGCATTCTACACATGGCCTGTATGTGTGCTGCTGTCACTGAAGCTATTGTCATGAGCTGTGCTCTCTTTGTCTGTCTCTGTTGGTCATGTGACATATGAAGCTGCATACTGCCATGTGCTGACACACGCAAACAGACAAACACACTAAAGCAGAGATAAACATTATAGTTAGCGGAGGATAGAGTTCATGTATAAAAAAAGAAAAGAACAGAAATTCCTTGGCATTTTACTTCTTGACAACATAAAGCCTGATAACACTACACATTTGCATTTACATTTCTTTATTTAGCAACACTTTTACCCTAAGTGACTTACAATGAACATAAGGAATTCATCACAATATTCATACTATACAATGCCAGGCTTATTAGAAAGCTAGATTGTCCTTTTCCCAATACAGTGAAACCATATATTCACCAGTCAATCCCCATAAAAAAACACCATAAAACAAAACATTATAAAAGTAGGCTGAAACTTATGAAACTATTCACTGAAATTGCGGCTGCAGCTCTCAAATATCTTCTACACTTGTACAGATTTTTACAGTAGAAGACACATTAAGCGGCCTTTGACACAGAGCGTGTTTTTGGCAGTTCAAAAACACGAGACAGAGGTCAGTGGAATGAAAAAAAAGGACTATAGATGGGTTTTTAAAAGATGAACTTTTAACTTGAGCGCCACTCGTGCGCAACGGACAAACATGTCTAGAGCGTTTACATGGGAAAACAACAGAAATGTAGCTCAGTGGAATAGAAAAACAAGTTGTGTGTAAACAACCCCTATAAGAGCACATTATGAGAGTATTTGTCCTTAATATAGGTTTGAAAAAAACACGAGGGTGAGCAAACGACAGATTTTTGGGTGAATTATCCCTTTAACAAGTCCAGAACAGCAGCCAGAACCAAAACAACAGATATTACCTGTGAGACTGCATGACTTCTGAAGCAGACACACTTAAACACATGTAGCCAAATCTCACACAATAAACTACTACTGCTAATTAAACTACTTCCACTGAAAAACCTCTATGACACTATCAGCTGTGTTTCATGTCACTTGTGATGTCTAATCTTTTGTTATTTTCTGAACAGGTGCCTATGCAGGATCGACTACAAGAAAAACTAAGAAAGAATTTTTTGAAGTGGCATTCTGACCTCGATGGCTGGATAGCAGGTGGTTTTCTCTTTTTCTACTCTCAGCATATTGTTAGATATCCCCAGCGCTCTGCCACAGCACACAACATACTGCTGCTGAAACCCTGCTGACCAACTAACTGACCACTGAGAGACACACACTCTGGATGACCACGCCAGCCCCTCCCACACACACACACACACACACACGCACACACACACACCTGTTACTTAACGAACAACTACACTGAACAAAAGTGTAGGATTTAGTAGGAAACACTCTGAAATTGCTAGTAATTGTATGATTTATTTTTTTTAAAGAAATTAGTTTTTCAGCAGGGATACAACATTCAGAAACATTAAGCAAAAATATATAATAAAATTGAATAGAAAATTATTTTAAAATCACAATAATATTTCACAATATTGCTGATTTATTGTATGTTTTAATCAAATAAATGTAGACTTGGTGAGCATGAATGTAGGATTTAGTAGGAAACACTCTGAAATTGCTAGTAAATTTACAAATAATTACAAAGAATTGGTAAGTAACACACTGAATTAAAAGTAAAATTTTGAAGTAGAAAGACTGAAACTATAATTATTATTGTTATGAAATTAAGTATTTCCTTGTTAAACATACTCCAATAATCTCGTTTTATTTACAACTTTGAAATACATGCATATATATATATATATATATATATATATATATATTTTTTTTTTTTATATTGTTTTTTTGTTTTTACATACACTTTTGTAAATAAAGTTTCCAAAAGAAGGTTTTCACAGTAATGTCACTGAACAACCATGTGTGGTTCCCCAAAGAACCTTTCAGTGACCACTTCATAAAATAACTTTTTTTCTCCGTTAACACTAGTGCATTTTCGTTTTCAAATGCATAAGTTTTGCTACGGTTACACCTGTCGTTTACACTACGCCGGCTTTTTCGAACCTCGAAAACTGAGACTTTCGAAAACGCTGTAGACCCTTGATTTAGTTTGAAAATGCCGGGTTGCATTTCAGTATAAAGGGACCAAAACGGAGACTTTTGAAAACGATGGCATGGCTGCCCACATTCGCTCTGCGTATCCTTGACGACCCTGTAAACCATAACATGGAAACTGAACTGCAATCTTTGTTGTCATTTTTAGCAGCCACTGTGCAGTTAAACTCTGCATTTTTTAATACTGCAGCTGCCTACATGCACAAGAGGCAACTGTTTACACTTGTACGCACTTGCCTAGTGTGCATGAACGGTCATGTGACATGAGTTTCGGTCATGTAGTGTAGACGGAGATCGTTTCTGAAAAGCAGTGGAAACGCAAGTGTAGACGAGGATTGTTCATTTTAAAATGCCGTTTTAAAACAAAAAAAAAACGCACCAGTGTAAACGGGGCCTTAGTATAATGAACATTTTTTAAAAACCTAAAGAACTTTTCACCTCTATAAAGGCCAATTCACACCACACCAACAAACACCAACAAACGCCAACGAACAAGTTGGCCGTTGGATTTAGAATTCTATGAGAAAAAACTGTCATGTTCACACCGCCCTAACAAACACCGACCAACGAGTGACGTCTGACTGGGAAAATATTAACAATATGTCAGGTTAGTTTACTATATTAATAATATAGTATCATATATATTTTCATTGTATTAAAGTATTGAGGCAAAACAAAAATACTAACCTGAAATCCGAAGCGCTGTAGCCATCGATCTGATCGTAACCTATTGCACTGCAGTTGGTATACCGGTTTTTAAACTTTTTTTTAGCGCGACCCTTTTTATTAACGAGACCCATAAGCATATACAACCATGTAGCTAAACAAGTCAAAACGAATTATTAAAAAACGAAACTGAAGGTAAACCTGCATTGCTCTCATGGTGGTTATAACGTTACCTCTCTCTTTCGGTGAAGTGGAGCAGCTGCTCTTGCTGAATGGCACGGATATTGCACTATGGACTATTGTACCTTTTGTGTGTATATATATATATATATATATATATATATATATATATATATATATATATATATAACTGTATTTTATTTTTTATAACGAACAAGCTGCGATGTCACGTTTCCAGTGCTTTGTTGTGTGTGCGTGAGGCGCGGGCGCGATCAAATAGCTGTCTTTGCAGGGGACTTCCCTCATCGTCATGGCAACGGTTCGTGAACAGGTCAGATTACGTCAGAGTTGGTTGCCGTCTGTTGGAAAACTGTTCACACCGCGCAGACATTCCACGACCCGACAAACGCAGATTAAACATGTTCAGTCGGGTGAAAACCGACTCCGACCAACGGCAACAAACGCCAACAGACACCAACAGGGGTATCACACCGATCCAACAAACTCCAACAGACGAGTTTGTTGGCGTTTGTTGGCTGTTGTCAGTGCGGTGTGAATTGGCCTTAAAGAACCTTTTGTGGAACGTAAAGGTTCTATAGTTGTTAAAGGTTCTTTATGTAGGCATTGTTGTTGTTTTATAGGTACAGTGTATATACCACCTATTTACATTCATATTTATGCATTTTGTAGACACTTTTATTCAAAAGAAAAGTGACGTATGCAAGTGCATTCTCTGGGAATCAAACCCATGTCATTGATATTGCTAGCAGCCTGCTCTACTGTTTAAGCAACAAGAATGCGTAACCTATCATAATTCAAAGTTGTGTACTATATCATGACTACATTACCCATAATACAACCTGTGCTTTTTCATTCACAACTAGCCAGAGGAGAACTTGTCCCCCAACTGAGCATGGTGCACTTAACATTCAGTAATATTATTGATTTGACTTGGCACTATCAGATCAGAACAAAACTTAAACTGAATCGAGCTGGATGATGACACTGTTTTCTGCAGAGCTGCTTTATGGTTGATCCGACCTTGTTTCATAACTGACGAATTTTGAACTTAATTGAATTAACACTGAACTGACTAAAGCTGAATAATGATACTATTGTCTTCTGTAGAGCTGCTTATAGCTTAATTGAACTCATTTCATAATTACTGTGAACTTTACACAGTTATTGATCTGAACCGAATCAACATTGAACTGACTTCAGCTGAATTATGACTCTATTGTCTTTTTAGAGCTGCTTTACAGCTGAGTTTGCATACTTGATTCTATTGTCACTGTAAAGTTGTTTTGAAACAATCTGTATTCTTTAAAGCACTATACAAATAAAGGTGACTTGATCATGTGATTTCAAAAAGGCAACAAAACTCAACCAAGGACTTGGTAATTTATAGTTATGTATGGCTCTAATTACTGGCTCTTGTGTTTGTTAAACTGTCAGAGTTAAAGGTGAGGTGATAAACAGGTGTGTGATGACTGTGGTTCCACAGGTTTACGGGGTGTTACGGCAATGAAAGCAGGACTGTGTAAACAGGGTCTGTTTATACTCTCAGCCGTGGCATTGATGTGATTTATAAATATGAAGCTATTCACCGCAGTCATAAAGCTGAGCGTAGTCACTCCAGTCCACATACTGCTGACTTTAGCATTCAATATACACAAACACATGAATATTGTGTGAGTGTGTGTGTGTCTGTGTGTGTCTGTGTGTAAAGGAACGTGAGGAATGCCTTCCATCATCAGATCATGGACAGACCAAGAGAAAGAGAAAAGCTTGAGTCAGCATTGCCATCCATGTGCCTCTGACAGCCCTGACCAGCGGAGCATGGCACAGCCCGAAATACTCCACACACTCCCACAATACATCCGCCTTTGCTCAAAATATATCCAACACATCCCATAAAACTCCCTTCACTAACATACATCATCTTACCCAATATATACCCAACACAGTCCATAACATTCCTTACGCCTCCCATAATATAGACTGTACTTCACCCTACCGATATATATTGAACATTGTCCATCTTATTTCCTATGTTTCCCATTATATATTTCACCATGCCCAAATACACCACTCTACTGTACAAACATTGGGGGTCAGTATGATTTCTTTTTTTTAAAGAAATTAGTTTTTCAGCAGGGATACAACATTCAGAAACATTAAGCAGAAATATATAATAAAATTGAATAGAAAATTATTTTAAATCACAATAATATTTCACAATATTGCTGATTTATTGTATGTTTTAATCAAATAAATGTAGACTTGGTGAGCATGAATGACTTCTTTAAAAAACATTTAAAAATCTTGCCGACCCCAACATTTTGAGAAGTAGTGTACCCAGCATTGTCCATTATATTAGACACAAATGCAATTATTTTATTTATGGGCATGAAAAATGCATCTAATCATTCAGAAAATACTTTGATAATATGGACAAAAGTATTAATATATAATATCCTTACATACTCAAACCTCCCATAATATTCCACTATTTATATTCAACACTATCCATAATATTCTCAAAACTTTCCCCATATTATATCTATCATTACTTGCAATGAACCACAAAGGCACATTCATTATACATACATATGGATGTGTTATTAAGATAATACATCCAAAAAATGACTTCCCACAGCATACTCATAAATCTATAATGACTCGTGCCACATAATATATCCAATAGAACCCCCATTTGCTTCCCATAATTTACATCAATATATTATGTCCACCACTATCCACGATATTCTACACATTTCCTGCTATAAACTCATTTTACTCATGATACAGATAATGTGACGTTAAATGTATCATCAACGTGTAACATAACGGAGTTAACATTATCATCCATTAATATCAGTATCCATAATACACCTGATCATATTATTCACCACATTACTCAGAAAATACACTAAGAATATGTAGTTTGGATAAAAGCGTCTGCTTAATGAATGTGAATACTCTTAAAACAGCCCCTAATGCCCCATATCCCTTAATATAGCCTGCAGAATTCATAACACATCCAACAATACAGAAACAGCACATTTTAACATTGCCTTTAACATACTGTAACCCACTGCTATTTGTAAAACATTAGCATAACATTCCCATCAATACTCATAAAGCACCCATCACTGCCGGCATATTCCATAACAATACACCACAAATCTGCACAAAACATTTGGACTAACGGCACACATAACGAAACCGGCCGGAGGCACACTAGTGTTAATGTGACATGTAAATGACATATGTGATGTCCGTAATTCTGAACGAGAAATTGGCAGGCCGGTGGTGAGTTGTCAGTTCCCCATCCCACAGTGAGTTAGTGTTGAGTTATTGCTCCGTTTTCCAGCAGAGCGTCTCACTTCACGCCTGACAGACGGCTTCTTGAGAGACCCATTTGTCTTAATGGGACTTCAGGAGCGAGTCCTCTTGGTAACAAAAAATGGTGACAAACTTACAGTCTCTCTCTCAGACTCCACATAATCTGTCTCTCTGTCCATAGTTGAGAAGAAGAGTAGTTTAAGCTCTCATAGGTGCAGTTTCTGGATGAACAACTGGCCCATTAACCTGTGACTGGTGTAGTGAGAAAGAAAGATGGTGCTCTTATATACTGGTTTGAGTCAATTCAATAAGCGACTACAGGGCTGATGTTCAAAGGGATAGTTCAACTGAAAATGAATATTCTGTCATCATTTACTCACCCTCATGTTGTTCCAAACCTCTATGAATGACTTTCTTCTGTGAAATACAAAAGGCGAAATTCTGAACACGGTACTGATCACTGTTTTCCATGAAATTACAACAGAGACTGAAGCTTTCAAACTTGAAAAAAGACAATAAAAGTATCATAAAACTAGACCATTCGTACACTATATTCAAAGTCTTCTGATGGCCTATGATAACATTTTGTGAAACACAGGCCAAAACAACATGGTGAACAAGTTGCTAATGCATAAATAACTGCTGTATTCCCCAGTTACTCTCAACACAGCCTACATGACCTTAATTTACAGTAGTGAGTCTTACACATCAATTCTTGCCATCTGAGAGAGAGAGATAGGCAGAAAATGTGTGCATATGATGTATTTGTGGCTAAAGATATAAAAGCAGCCTTGAAAAAGCAGTATAAAAGCAGTATGCACTCTCTTTAAGAATGCATCAAGGACTATCATATACCCCCTGCCTGCTGTTGTTTTAAATTCATATTAATATTAGATAATGATTCCAGCTATTTGAACATTACATTTGCATGGTGCATCAAAAGAGTCTCGAGGTAAAGTAAACAGAAAGATAAAGTGGAATATATGTCATGCCAACTGGGTCATATCCATCTGTTTCACAAAATGGACAGACATATGAGCAGTCTGAGGACACTGGACTTTTAGTTACACAATCATCATTATGAAGACTTTGGTGATCTTAAAAATAGCATCTATGAAAATTACTCTCAGCATGAGACTGTAATGAACATAATGTGGATATACGACAGACAGAGCTAAACTATATGGCCAAAAGTACTGGGACACCCCTCCAAATCATTGAATTCAGGTGTTCTAATCACTTCCATGGCCAGAGGTGTATAAAATCAAGCACCTAGGCATGCAGACAAACATTTGTGAAAGAATGGGTCACTCTCAGGAGCTCCATGAATTCAAGCGTGATACCGTGATAGGTTGCCACCTGTGCAATAAGTCCATTCGTGAAATTTCCTCACTACTAAATATTCCACGGTCCACTGTTAGTGGTATCATAAAGTGGAAGCAATTGGGAACAACAGAAACTCAGCCACGAAGTGGTAGGCCACGTAAAATCACAGAGCAGGGTAAGCGCATGCTGAGGTGCACAGTGCTCAAAAGTCGCCAACTTTCTGCAGAGTCAATAGCTACAGACCTCCAAACTTTGTGTGGCCTTCAGATTAGCTCAAGAACAGTGCGTAGAGAGCTTCATAGAATGGGTTTCCATGGCCGAGCATCTGCATCCAAGCCTTACATCACCAAGTGCAATGCAAAGCATTGGATGCAGTGGTGTAAAGCACGCCGCCACTGAACTCTAGAGCAGTGGAGACGTGTTCTCTGGAGTGACGAATCACGCTTCTCTGTCTGGCAATCCGATGGATAAGTCTGGGTTTGGCAGTTGCCAGGAGAATGGTACTTGCCTGACTGCATTGTGTCAAGTGTAAAGTTTGGTGGAGGGGGGATTTTGGTGTGGGGTTGTTTTTCAAGGGTTGGGCTTGACCCCTTAGTTCCAGTGAAAGGAACTCTTAATGCTTCAGCATACCAAGACATTTTGGACAATTTCATGCTCCCAATTTTGTGGGAACAGTTTGGGGATGGCCCTTTCCTGTTCCAACATGACTGCGCACCAGTGCACAAAGCAAGGTCCATAAAGACATGAATGAGCGAGTTTGGTGTGGAGAAACTTGACTGGCCTGCACAGAGTCCTGACCTCAACCCGATAGAACACCTTTGGGATGAATTAGAGCAGAGACTGCAAGCCAGGCCTTCTCGCCAACATCACTGCCTGACCTCACAAATGAGCTTCCAGAAGAATGGTCAAAAATTCCCATAAACACATTCCTAAACCTTGTGGAAAGTCTTCCCAGAAGAGTTGAAGCAGTTATAGCTGCAAAGGGTGGGCCAACTCCATATTAAACCCTATGGATTAAGAATGGGATGACTTTAAAGTTGATGTGCATGTAAAGGCAGATATCCCAAAACTATTGGCAATATAGTCTATAAAGCAATTGGATGGATGGATGGATGGATGGATGGATGGATGGATGGATGGATGGATGGATGGATGGATGGATGGATGGATGGATGGATGGATGGATAGGGTAATTACTGGCACATAAGCAAAACAGTGTGATTAACTTTAAAATGGCACTTTATAACAGCAGCAATAGAACCTGCTATTATGTGCACTGAATGTTTAGCACTGCTCATATTCATCCTTGTTAATTAATGAATGAAGTATTTTCCCTTAAACTGTTTGATGTATCCTGAATGTCTCTTAATTTGTTTGAGGTTGTATAAAGATGGATGGATGCTTTATAGACTAACTGTTGTGCATATATCAGTGTGCAACAGTGTATGAATGATTCTAAACTACTCCTGATGAAATAAAGCCATGTGTGTGTGTGTGTGTGTGTGAGTTATGAGCAGCTGATGTGTAAGTACTCTGTGGCTGTACTGGATCTTTCTGTGGTTTAATTAGGTCGTGTAATGGTCAGCCTCAGGGCAGGGCCGATAAAAGAGTCCCGGGACAGTTCAGTGGACGGGACACTATTCACAGCTTTATGATCTCTCTTCAATCTCACATGCATGGTACTGAAAAAGCATTCCAAAACAATTCATCAGAAAATTCACCAGTATATAACCTCTAATGTATAACATTAATATGTGCCCTCTCTTGAACACCTGATATTCATTTCAAAAACCTCCCTTAAATAATTAAGAAGCCATTTAGCAGATGATTTCATTAAAGCTGGTGTATAACAGGGTCAGTTCTCCTGGTGTAACCTGAGTGTAAGTGTCTTGCTCAAGGGCTCAATTCTTTGACCACCACATGATTACACTACCATAAAACCACAGGAAAACAATTAAAAACTCAAAGCAAATTTAGTCAGTGATCAAAACCTGTCAGGAAAACTATGGTGCATCAAAGTAGAATGTATAGAACATCACTGGATGAGGTCGCAGTTGGCAGATATGGAGCAAACTAGTTCATGCTCTGTTAGTTCTCATTGCTCTTGCTCTCATGTAGAGTAGATATACTGTGCTTGTTAACACACTAAGACATGCATATATTCAGGAACTTATAACTCTACAGCTTGGAAAAAGTGGTGTATTATAAAAATTAGATCTCAGTAGTTTTTCTATGACAGCAATGAGATTAATATGAGCACATATTGAGACTTTTGCCAAAATCAACTGCTTCTCAAATTAAACTCCCTAGTAGTCTCACATATGTCTCCTCTAGAGCTTGCAATGCCAGCTAAACTATTGCTTGGTAGTTGTCAGTGACTTTAGTTCTTGAAATCTTTATAAACTGCCATTGTGTCAAAAGTTTGGGGTCATTACAATTTTTAAAAAATATATTAATACTGAAATGGTGCATTAAATTGATCAAAGACAACTTTATAATGCTACAAAAGATTTCTATCTGAAACTTTTAATAAATCAAAAAAACAAACAAACAAACAAACAAAAAAAAAACTGTTTTATAGTTTCCACAAAAAATATTAAGCAGCACAACTGTTTTCAATAATAACGTTAAAAAACGTAAAAACGTTTCTTGAGCACCAAATCAGATCAGCATATTTTACAGTGTGTGTGTGTGTATGATTGGATCATTATTGCAGTGATTATTATATTTCTAGCATATGACTGTAAATCTATGCACCTCTTGATGTAAATAAATGTTGTGATGTTATTTCCATCGAGAGGTGCATCAATTTTTGGTCAAGATCTTGTATTGACAATGCAAGAGTCAAGCACTCTGTAAAGTCTACTCCAGCACATCCCGAAGACTTTCACTGAAATTGAGGTCTGGACTGAGGTGCCAATTCATGTGTGAAAATGATTCTTCATACTTCATACTACCCAACCATTCTTTCATACTTTGAGCCTGATGAATCTTGACACTGTCATCCTGGAATATGTCCATGATGCATCTTCCTACATGGTTGTTTAATCAATGAAAAGCTACACCCTCCATCAAATAGGGTTAGAAGAACTGTTGCCAAACAAATAATGGATAACATCTATAACATTACATGTTATATATGTTGCATAACAGGTATGGAATCAACTGTATAACAAGAGTAGGAAGAAGCCCACATTCACCTCAAGTGATCTCATGAGTCTCTAAAGTACAGAGTCCCCCAAAGAGCCTCCCAAAGTCTCCCAGATATTCCAGTACTGTTTTCCCAAACATGTCATCCCTATGACTGACTACACCTCCACATTCTGTCTGATCGTGTCGTCGAGCAAACGGCTGCCACTCCGAGCCCTCGTTAAATCTCCCATCAGTCACTTCACAGGATCAAGAGATTACGCATCACAGCCAGTGTCATCTCCGTCAAGACCGCGGATCAACACGCTGTCAAATCCACACACAGGTACCACAATCCGGGCACTGCATTCAAAAGAGCAAGAAAGAGTGAAAACAGCAGAAAATGGGGGAATACACTAAAAATGCCTTATGCGGTAAACATCAATGCTTGAATTGTTCTTGTTCACACCTTAAACACTCACACACTTTTATCAGTATGTGTTCAGTGTAGCGTAGAATGTCAGAACAGCAGTGGAGCTTGAATGTGCAACTGTGTGTGTGTAGATTGCTGGAACTTCAGCTGAAGAAAAACATGGATGGTCTTTGTCTCCAATCAGCCTAAGGCTAAACAGTAAGGACACAACCAGTGTAATTTTAAAGCCAGTTGACAAAAATGGTCCTATATTCTATACCCTATACTTTCTACGCACTGTGTTCATTGATCATATACACCAAGGTTTTTGCATCATGCAAACATTTGGATTTGTGTAAAATGTATTTGTAAAAGGGATGCACCGATATCAATAAATCATATAAAGTCTGGCCAATATGCTGCAGTGTTGTTATTGTTAACTAAAACTAAAACAATAAAATGGTTTGAATTAATTGAAATAAAGCTGAAATTACTGGCAACTGAAATTCATAAGTTTAAGTTGAAGCACTAAAATTAAAAGTAAAACTGAAGTAAATAAAAAATAAATGAAATAAGAAAGCTAAAAAATAAATATTTAAAAACTAATATAACTCAAAATAAGAATGACAAAAACATATTACTAACAGTAAAATATAAAAACTGAAAATATAAAAATTAAAGCAAAATCAAAATAATAATAATAATAAATATTATAATAGTATATAAATACTACTGATAGTTAGTGATAATAATAAAACACTGATGAAAAGTAATAATGATAGCAAGCTGATGTTTATTTTCCTGTTATGGCCGATAAATACATAGTTCTGACATGAAATTCTAGATGGCGCAAGCTGATGGGTCTTAACACAAGCTGATGATAATTACAGCATTAACTACTGGTACAAGCTGATTGGTCCATGTCACATCTGCAGCCAATGAGCTTGCTGCTCACACATTTAAACAGCTGGTTACATTCACTATAGCAGTTTGCCGTGCGCTTCATAATTCCTCTAAAACCCTCCACCTTCCCCAGCTCCACCTGTATAGATCTGCTGTGGGTTATTGATATGATATTTGTGCAGCAGCACTATGTCTTACTTGCAGCAGCATATCGGCATATGTATTGGCAACATCAAGTTCCTGTACTTTGTCAGCAGCAGCAATAATCTACAACAACAGCAATAATCTACAGCAGCAGCAATTCAGCAGCAGTGTAGCAGATCTATTCCGAAATAATGTTAATGACCAAATACATTAACATTGTCATATCCATTACCATGCTAACAATCTTCCGAGAGTTGTCATGATAGAACTAATTATTAGAGATGCACAGATACAAAATTTCTCTGCTGATACCAATAACTGATTAATCTGAATGGTATCTGCCGATACAGATAGTTTGTTTTTGTCTTGGTACATCACTGTAATATTAGACGTTAAAATGAACAACATAGCTATTATATTCAACTGCTATTTATTTTCGGATATAATAATTACACTCAAATATAAAATGAAATGTTTGTATAACGTCTCGGTTACAAAGGTAACCCTCGTTCCCTGAAGGAGGGAACGGAGACGTACGTCGGATGACCGACGAATAGGAATCTCGCTAGAGAGGCCAATCTACTTCGAGTGTAACTAAACGAGCCAATGCACATTGGCATGCAATCATATGCATCAGCTGCTCGCCTCGCAGCGCGGGTATATAATGAGCAGCAGGTGCGTTGCATCTTCAGGTTTTCGCTGAGGAGCCGAACCCAGCAGGTGGCAGCATCAGCAGGACAGCGCCTGTGGCGACGGGACGTACGTCTCCGTTCCCTCCTTCAGGGAACGAGGGTTACCTTTGTAACCGAGACGTTCCCATTCAGTCGGTCACTTCGACGTACGTCGGATGACCGACGAATAGGAATCCCTACCAAAGCGCCACAGGAGGTGCCCTCTTCCAGTGCTCTGTTGTGAGCCACCTGAACCCCCTTGCCTAAGGACGGTGGGACCGGGCTCACACAGAGAGGGTTGATCACTGTTGTTCCCAAAACCCACTCAGTGAGACTATAGATACCACTGGGAGCGTAACCTTACGTCAGATAAGGAACGCTGCGGAAGCCATATCCTTCCCCGAAGGAGTTATATGGATAAGTACATATGGACTAACCTTGTAGGTTGTACAACATATGGAAGAACTGGGGTGACTCCAACTTGGTGGGTTCTCCCAGAGGGAAAGACACGGGCTTCGATTAGGAGCAACCGTGGAAAGCCGCATATGGGATCCCCGTAGGGTCACACATATGGAACCCAGCCTAAATCCGGTTCTCAAGGATTCAACGGAGTAAGGCCTGGCGACCGACGCTCCGCCACGTCGGCTGCCGAAGGGATGTCGGAGGACTCGACAGGGTCTGCCTTGTAGGGACTCTCTGGAGAAAAGAAGCGCATGTCGCGCAGCAAGCGGACACTAAGCCGGGGCCTCTCCGTGCCTCTGACCTGAGGCGAGAACACGGGAGGAGACCGGCTCCACACGAAGGCTATAGTACCTAGCGAACGTGTTAGGTGTCGCCCAGCCCGCAGCTCTACAAATGTCTGTCAGCGAGGCGCCACGAGCCAGCGCCCAGGAGGATGCTACACCTCTCGTGGAGTGAGCATGCAACCTGAGCGGGCAGGGCACGCCCTGAGCTTGATAAGCCAGGGCGATGGCATCCACTATCCAGTGGGCCATCCTCTGCTTGGAGACAGCCTTTCCCTTCTGCTGGCCTCCGTAACAGACAAAGAGCTGGTCTGAGGTCCTGAAGCTTCGAGTTCTGTCTATGTACCGTCGCAAAGCGCGGACTGGACAGAGCAAAGCCAGGGCTGGGTCTGCCTCCTCCGAGGGCAGCGCTTGCAGGCTCACCACCTGGTCCCTGAAGGGAGTGGTGGGAACCTTGGGCACGTAGCCAGGCCGGGGTCTCAGTACCACGTGGCTGTCGCCCGGCCCGAACTCCAGGCACGATTCGTCGACCGAAAATGACTGCAGGTCCCCTACCCTCTTGATGGAGGCCAATGCAACCAGCAGCAAAGTCTTCATAGACAGAATCTTTAAGTCTGCTGATTGCAAAGGCTCAAAGGGAGCAATCTGGAGTGCTCTTAGCACCAGAGCGAGGTCCCAAGAGGGTATGGAGGGAGGTCGAGGAGGATTTAACCGTCTCGCCCCCCTAAGGAACCTGATGACCAGGTCGTGCTGACCAACAGATTTGCCATCTATGTGGTCGTGGTAAGCGGAGATAGCAGCAGTCTGGACTTTGAGGGTGGAGGGGGACAGCCTACGCTCCAACCCTTGCTGCAAGAAGGAAAGCACGACTCCGATCGAGCATCTTCGGGGGTCTTCTCGGCGAGAAGAGCACCACTCGACGAACAGGTTCCACTTCGAGGCGTAAGCACGTCTTGTAGACGGTGCACGTGCCGAAGTGATGGTGTTAAGTACCTCAGGGGGTAAGTCACCTAGAACCTCCGCGTCCCGTCCAGGGGCCAGACATGGAGTTTCCAGAGGTCTGGACGCGGGTGCCAGAGAGTGCCCCGTCTCTGAGAAAGAAGGTCCTTCCTCAGAGGGATGGGCCAGGGAGGGGCTGTCGCGAGGAGAGAGAGTTCTGGGAACCAGGTCCGGTTGGGCCAGTAGGGCGCAACTAGCAAGACCTGCTCCTCGTCCTCCCTGACTTTGCACAGTGTCTGTGCAAGTAGGCTCACTGGGGGAAACGCATATTTGCGCAGGCCCCGGGGCCAGCTGTGTGCCAGTGCGTCTGTCCCGAGTGTTCCCTCGGTCAGAGAGTAAAACAACTGGCAGTGGGAGGTCTCTAGAGAGGCATACAGGTCTACCTGAGCCTCTCCGAACTCTTTCCAGATCAGCTGAACCACCTGGGGGTGGAGTCGCCACTCTCCTGGCAGCGCAGCTCGTGACAGCTCGTCGGCCACACGGTTGAGCACACCGGGAACATGAATGGCGCGAAGCGACCTCAGATGCTTCTGACTCCAGAGGAGGAGATGGCGGGCGAGTTGCGACATGCGACGGGAGCGTAGACCACCTTGACGGTTGATGTACGCAACGGTCGCAGTGTTGTCCGTACGGACCAGTACATGCTTGCCCCGTAACGGCCCCTTGAGGCGGCTCAGAGCAAGGCGTACTGCCAGCAACTCGAGGCAATTGATGTGCCAATGCAGATGGGGTCCCGTCCAAACCCCTGACACTGCATGCCCGTTGTACGTGGCACCCCAGCCGGTGGCCGAAGCATCTGTGAATACCACAGCATGCCGGGACACTTGTTCTAGGGGCACTCCTGCCCGAAGAAACAAAGGGTCCGACCACGGGCTGAAGGCTTGGCGGCACTCCTGAGTGATTGGCACCCGGAACGTGCCGTGTAGCCACGCCCATCTCGGGACTCGGCCGTGAAGCCAGTGCTGAAGCGGTCTCATATGAAGCAGACCGAGCGGTGTTACAGCCGCTGCGGCCGCCATATGCCCCAGGAGCCTCTGAAAAAATTTCAGTGGGACCGCTGTCCTGCCGTTGAAAGTATTCAGGCAGTTCAACACCGACCGAGCACGTTCCTCTGTGAGGCGTGCTATCTGTTCGACCGAATCCAACTCCATACCGAGAAAAGAGATCCTCTGCACTGGGGCGAGTTTGCTCTTTTCCCAGTTGACCTGAAGCCCCAACTGGCTGAGGTGACTGAGCACCAAGTCCCTGTGTTCGCACAACTGATCCCGAGACTGTGCTAGGATAAGCCAGTCGTCTAGATAGTTGAGGATGCGAACACCCTGTTCTCTCATGGGAACAAGGGCTCCCTCCACGACTTTCGTGAAGACGCGGGGAGACAGGGCGAGCCCGAAGGGTAGGACCCTGTACTGGTATGCTCGACCTTCGAACGCGAACCTCAGGAATGGCCTGTGTCGCGGAAGAATCGAAACATGGAAGTACGCGTCCTTCAGGTCGATCGCTGCAAACCAATCTCGGGGACGGATGCATTCGAAAATGCGTTTCTGCGTGAGCATTTTGAACGGTAGCTTGTGGAGGCTCCGATTCAAAAGACGCAGGTCCAAGATCGGTCGTAACCCGCCGCTTTTCTTGGGTACAATGAAGTAGGGACTGTAGAACCCTGAACTCATATCGGCTGGAGGGACCGGCTCGATCGCGTCCTTCGCCAGTAGGACTGCGATCTCCGCACGCAGGACAGGGGCATCGGCAGCTTTCACTGTAGTGAAGAGGATGCCCCTGAACTTGGGGGGGCGCCGGGCGAACTGAATCGCATAGCCGAGCCTGATGGTCCGAAGGAGCCAGCGAGACGGACTGGGGAGCGCTAGCCAGGCTCCCAGAGACCGAGCAAGTGGCACCAAGGGGACCACCGGCGTACCCGCCGCGGGGCAGCGAGGTGGAACGCAGGGACGCGGCCCGGGGGGCTCTCTGTATGAGGCGGCCCGAAGCGGGGTCACAGTGTGCTGTGCAACACTTACCTGCTTCCACAGGTGGACAGAGGGAGCAGTCGAGGTTTTGTCTGCCTGCTGCTCGCTGCTGTCCGCTGGCGACAGAAGAGGTGGATGAGAGTGGTGAGGTTCTTGCCCTCCCACTGCCCTCCGAGCCCTCTTCGGACCCGGAGATAGAGGAAACTGCTCTTTTATTGAAAATTTGGGTACCGCTGGTCGTTGGGCCAGCGGCGGAACAAAAAGGGGAAACAAAAGATTCTCCACCCGGCCCTCCTCCGGGGGAAGGAGCGGTGCGGTCACCACCTCCTGAAGAGCAGTCCCATCCATCTCCGGGTCGCCCGTCCTAGGGCCGCTTGGACTTGGCCTTGCCACCCTTCTTTTTAGGGGGTGGCGGGACGGGCTGGGCACCCCGCCCGCGACCGGCTCCACGACGCCGCTTGGATGGAGGCTGCTGCTGCGGCGTGGGAGCGGGGGCGGCCGCAGGGGGGCGCCCTCGGCGACGGGCAGACTGAGGTGCCGCCGGCGGTGGGGGTGCAGCAGCTGACCGCCTCGGCAGGATGTGACTAATGGCCTCAGACTGCTTTTGTACAGCCGAGAACTGTTGGGCAAAGTTCTCGACCGCGTCGCCGAAGAGGCCGGTCTGGGACACGGGGGAATTAAGAAACCTGACCTTGTCGGTATCCCTCATGTCCGCGAGACACAGCCAGAGATGGCGTTCCTGGACCACCATGGTGGACATCGCACGACCCACTGACCGCGCCGTAACCTTCGTCGCACGAAGCGCGAGGTCCGTCGCGGTACGAAGTTCTTGTAGAACTTGCGGATCATGACCACCCTCGTGTAGGTCCTTCAGTGCCTTGGCCTGATGGACCTGCAACAACGCCATAGCGTGTAAGGCAGAAGCGGCTTCCCCACAGGCCTGATAAGCCTTGCCGGTAAGATCCGACGAGTGCTTACAGGCCCGGGAAGGGAGAGACGGCTCCCCCCGCCAGGTGGAGTTAGGGCACAGTTGCATAGCAACGGCCCGTTCCACAGGGGGTATGCGCGCATAACCCTTCGCCGCTCCGCCATCAAGGGTGGTGAGGGAGGAGGACCCACCGACACGGTTTCGGGCAGTAAAAGGTGCCGTCCATGTGCCAGTGAGTTCTTCATGCACCTCCGGGAAGAAAGGCACTGGGGTGGGGGACTGAGAACCAGCCCTTGCCACCCCGAGAAACCAATCGTCCAACCGCGAGGGCTCGGGACACGGTGGAGGATTCCACACGAGCCCGACCCTGTTGGCGGCCCGGGAAAGCATAGCCATCATTTCCGGGTCTGAATCGGGCACAGATGTCACTCCCGAAGGAGGCAGCTGCGCCGAATCGTCATCCCCGAAAGTATCAGGCTCACCCTCCGATGCAGCGATCGACATCTGGTCGTCATGGGGAGCTCCGAAGGATACGGATGGTACACACCTCTGGGGTGGTCCACCGCGTTCCCCCGGCAGCTCTACTGGCTGCGGAGTGCACGAGGGATGAGGGTTCCTAGGGGGTTGGTTCCCCGAAGGAAGCGCGCTCACCGTGATCCTCAAGTCACCAGTCCCAGCGCCCGAAGCAACCCTCTGAGGAGGATTGGAACGAGGCGCCGGGACCGGGACTCCACCCCTTTGCAGGAAGTGGAGTCTCGACCGCAACTCCGCGACGGTCATCATCCCACAATGGGTGCATGACTCGTCCACAAACGCCGCCTCAGCGTGCCTTAAGCCCAAGCACGTGATACAGCGCTGGTGACCATCCCGAGGCGCCAGGTAACGACCGCATCCAGAAACACACAAGTAGAACGACATCTTTAAAAAGACGCGAACTACTCGTGTAAGCTCTTTCAGGAACTGCTCTTTCAAGTGCCGAAGCACGCAGGGGAAAGCCGCTGCAGCACAGACAGGGAAATGTGCAGCCTGTCGTGTGCACTCTCCTTGGAGATGCCGCTCTTACCAGCCGTGAAAACAGCTTTTCAGCGCTCTTTAAAGCGCACCGTACCAGCCGTAAGAACGGCTTTCACAGCTGACACACAGCTTTCTTTGCTCAGTGGGCAAAAAAAGAAAATAAACAAAAGGAGAGAATCGGCCCCGCTGCTGTGCTGTTCCACCTGCACCAGACGAGAGAGCAGTAGAGAGAGCTGGCTCGTTCCTTTCACACTCGCTCGTAGATACTACCATGTGTAGTTCGGCTCCGAAGCGAAAAGCTGAAGATGCAACGCACCTGCTGCTCATTATATACCCGCGCTGCGAGGCGAGCAGCTGATGCATATGATTGCATGCCAATGTGCATTGGCTCGTTTAGTTACACTCGAAGTAGATTGGCCTCTCTAGCGAGATTCCTATTCGTCGGTCATCCGACGTACGTCGAAGTGACCGACTGAATGGGAACTCGGTGTAACTCAGTTGCACAAGGTAGTTTTCATAAACACTTGGCATGGCAAGTTTCCTGAGGTAAATGCAACATTAAGTGACACTGTTCACAACCTGTTTTTCAATGGATCTTTCCATTTTTCCATGAAAAGAACACTGGTTGAGCGATTACATGAGAAATGAGACATTTCGGTAAGTTGTGTGAGTTGCAGTCTGACACATTTTTTTGCCCCCAGGATATAATCGGCCCTGATCATCGGCTGTTTTTAAACAAAAATAATCGCCTTTATCAGCTGATTCATCGGTGCTAAAGATTACATTTATATATCAAAAATCAACTGACACCAAAAATTAGTATCAGCCAAAAAGCAATATGGTACCAATATATTGTGTATCCCTAAATTGAACCAAAAGTTGAGATCTGTTGAATCAGTCTGATAAGAAATGGTGAATTGGTACCAATGTTGGAGCAGCAAATATATTTAAATGATGTATACTACAAAACTGAATTGGATTTGTTAACATTATCTCATAGACTAGCACATATTAAGAAGTCAAAATTGCAAGTATGAGTTCAAATGGGTTTAAAATTATGAACCAGCATTTATATTTCACACTGTGTGTTTGAATTTACTCCTATCTCAAGTTACAGCACAGCTTTTTTGTAATGAAATCTTACCATTAAATAAACAATGACAGCATAAAAAAAATCCTTATTATTGAGCCTGTGGCCAGTTCTGTCCCTGTAACAATCTGTCTGACATATTCAAAAGGAAGTTACTCTGCTATAAAGCCACATACACAGTCTGATGGAATGCACTGCAACAAACACACATACACACACGCTCTTGTACAAGACAGACACGTAGAGAAGTGTCAGAGAGAGAATGGGATACCTTACTGTTGATTTTGGACTTCTTGGCGTCCTTGCGGGGCTTCCTGTTCCTCCGCTCTCTGCCGTCTCTCCGTCCGAGCGCTCCCCCCATCTCCTCTCATCACACACTCATCCGCCACATGCCCTCTCACCTATCGCCCTGTCTTCTCCTCCTCGTCCTCTCTCTCTCTCCACACACTCACGTCTCGCCAGAGTGCTGCCCGCTCACACTCTCTCTCACATGCGCGCACACACGCTACCGTCCGGCGTGTGATGAAGGGGTGATTTTGTTGGATGCAGAGACGGGGAGGGTAAGGGAGGGAGAGAGGGAGGAGAAAAGGAGGAATAGGGGGAGATGTGGCGGTAGTTTTGAGGAAGGGAGGGGGAGACGATTTGGGGTTGAGCCAGTAAGGAAAAAGCTCACGCTTACTCATTCACACTCATTCGTTCACGCTGACAGTGTGTGTCCCATAGATAGCAGTGATGAAACAGCTCCACATTCTGACAACACGCACACACTATGCAGCCGACTGCAGCATGCTCATTGACCAGAACAGATACGACTGTGACTACATTAAGCTCCGCCTCCTGCTTGATGTGATTGGATGGAGGCAAACCAGGGTGGTATGCTTTTCTCTCCCTCTCTCACTGTGATGTCTGAGGTGGGACTTGTGGTTGGTTGATTAAATGATTGTGTATTCAGACTGCTTGGAAACAGTACTGATAGACCAATATATCGGCCAGGATGTCTACATGCTAGAGATTGATATGAAAGTGTGAGATGCATTTTACAGTCAGTATGAAACAGAAGAAGAGAAGAGAAGAGAAGCAAAAAAAGAAATTTGGTTCGACCAAATGACCAAACTGCACTTTCGCAAACACATTCTAGGTGCTCAAATTGGATGACATTTGGCCATTTCGAGATTACTGGTCTATTACCAGAATGGGTTTCCTTCCCATCAGGTCATTTTCATGCTCTACCGACAGTATTGTCAATGGATAATATAACATTTCAAACAAACACAGACATAATATTAATAATATCATTTATAATAATTAATATGAGCTGTATTAATATTAATTTGAATAACTTTAAGTAATCCTGGCCTTCTGGTTGAGAACCACTGCTGTAGTGAAATATGTAATACAATTAGGGTTGTCAAAAGTACCGACTTCGGTATCGTATCGGTATCGGAAGTCGATACTGAAATTTAAAAAATGTGACGATACCAGCATTTCCTCCTAGCATTTTGAGCGCTGTTGAGCGGATTCTTAAACATCTCTGATTGGCCATTGTGTTCACGAGCTCAACAGATATGTCTGTGATTAACCACAATGATCAACGCTTCAAAAATGTTGTAAATAGACATCTTTGATGTTCTTCACCAAGCACTTACACAAGATACACACGGGAGTGTTTCAAAGCAGGCGTCTATCAACGGATCCGTATATCAGCGGATATATTAGGAATCCGCTAATAGATGCCTGCTTTCAAATGCTCCCGTGTGTATCTTGTGTAAGTTCTCAATGAAGTGCATCAAAGGTGTCTATTTACAACATGTTTTCGTCACATTTTTAAAATTTCAGTACCGACTTGGTACTGACGTCTGTACTTTTGTTTGTTTAACATCACTAATAGATACAGTATTTGCCATTCAAATAACTAAGTCTGCCTCTTCACACTATTCCAGACCGCTGCAGTGGTAACAATTTGCACCAATATAATGAACTCATACAGGGTCAGGCATTTGCTGCAGTCTCCTTTACTCTTACACAGACTGCATTAAAGGTGTGTTTATAAAAGAGGAAGGCACAAAAATCCCCAAAATATCCAGACAGACACACACAGAAAGAGAGAGAGAGAGTGCTAAGGTGTGGCAGTTTTGTTTTCTCACTGCACTTAATAGGTCTGTAATATCATTCAAACCCAGTATAAATATGCGTCAAGTCTTCTACTATATTTATAAACAGACAATGCAATGGGACATGTGCATGGGACACTCCTGAAATGAACTACAGTAGAACTCAAAACAAGTGTAGTTTCCTCAGGTTTGTTAATTTGTGTTTCACAGACGTATCTTGTCATTTCAATCCTGTTTGAATCGAACACATCTGTGTAAATAACAAATGACCTACCTTTTCCAGTTAACTCATGCATCCTCTGAGAAATCTAATCCTGCCTAGATAGAAATGTCTGTCATTTCACAACCTCATCTATTCTGTTGAATTCTGTAATGAAAGCTAAATTTCTCATTGTGTGCAAGTCTTATGACTGCCTGGTGCACCTTCATTGTGGATTTAAACCGTGGTTCACACACGGCTGGCATCTCATCTGACATTTAAATATCTGAAAATTAAATCAATAAGGAGAGTCAAAAACACTGCAAAAATGTCTGCATCAGACAATCACATTTTAAAGAAATCCCACCTGAATCAGTACATGAAGTGACAGGCATCAATGTTAATAATTATAACTCCAACAGAGCACAGGGATTCTAAACTTATTTTGCTCAACATATCATACTAAAGTAAACCATAAATGCCCTTAATATCAAACACTAAAAATAACATTACTAAGAACTGAATAGGCCCAACAATATGCAAACATTTTTACAACATTATGACAGAAACTGAACATTTTTGGTATCTAAACATCACTTGAATTTTGAGGTCATACAAAAATTATGGTTTGCATAAACCATGTTTATTCGGTAACACTTCAGTATAGGGAACACGTATTAACTATTAACTTTTGCCTCAATTAACTATTCATTTACTGCTTAATAATAGTTGGTAAGGTAGTTTTTATAGCATTTAAATGTAGGTATTGGGTTGGATTAAGGGATGTGGAATAATGTCATACAGAATAAGGCATTAATATGTGCTTTATAAGTACTAATAAACAACCATTATACAAGTAATGCGCAAGCTGCTAAGCAACTAGTTAAAAGTGAGAATTGAACCATAAAATAATGTGTTACCCACTTTAGTTTAGGGTTCAATTCTTACTATTAACTAATTATTAACTAAGACTTTTGCCTCAATAAACTCCTAATAACTGCTTATTAATAGTTAGTAAGGTAGTTGTTAAGTTTAGGTTGGGTAGTATTAAGGATGTAGAATATGGTCATGCAGAATAAGGCATTAAAATGTGCTTTATACGTACTAATAAACAGTCAATATCCTAGTAATATGCATGCTAATAAACAACTAGTTAATAGTGAGACTTGGACCCTAAACTAAAGTGTTACCTTCTATTCTTACAGTGGCTGAACCCGTTTTAGGGGATATCCTTTTGTTAAAGCCACACTGTAAAACCAAACAGTGAAATTATTATTTAAATGAAATGAGTTTGTTTCATTCAAATAATAATGAAAGTTCATAGTACTTAATAGAAAAAAAGTTGTGTGAACTCAAAATTTCACTGTATTAAGCTGAACTTAATATGATTGAGTTGAAGCAGATTTCCAATTCTCAGCATGCTTTGCATCAGACTGTATAAATAAATGTTGAAATTAAGTGTTAATTTGTGTGTTTTTGCACAAGATTAACATAGAGAGACAAGTTAGTGTTTAATGTAGTGTTATGTTGGGATTTACAGGGGGTTCTGTTATGTTAGTTTTGTAGGGTTACCATTGTGGTGAAGAGTAGAGCCTGTGGTTAGGTTGAGGATGGGCTGCAAAACTTTAAAGACCACATATACTGTACGTTGTTTGATTATATCCATGCAAATATATAATAAAAAGTCTCTTTGATAGTTATACTAGCATGTGTTATTTGCTATCTAACATTTAACCAAGATCTGAATGTGATGTTTATGTAAATGAACTGGATGCAATTAACATTATGATGAGTTGGGCAAGGCTGAGAACTGTGGGAGCGAAGGGATGCCGGTAACACGATTGTTACTAAGAGACACCTCTGCACCACACTGGCCTTGCTCCGCTTCCACGGCTCTCGGCCCCGCCCCACTTGTCACTTTTTGAGTTTTACAGTGTCAACCTGCATTTTTTCTACTTTAAATAATCATTTTTAACAGCAGAACTCCTGCATGTTGTAAAAAATACATTATCCATGATACTGCAAAGAAGGCTCCACCAATCAGAAAAAAAGTCAAAAGCAAATTGTGTGCCCACCCAATCTCACAAAGCACTGCAAATGACGTAACAGAGTCTCCCTACAGTCTCAAAGTACTTCAATATTTGTATATACTATATATGCATATTTAGCAAACACTATTGTTTATAATTTAATTATGTCATTTGCAATGCTTCATGGGACTGCAGTTCTTTCAATCATTAAAGCCATTAAGTGCACAGTCTTGTACCTTTGTATTTTTTTTTTTCAAATATTTTTTTGCTTCAAATCAAAGTTGTGATTCACCTCAAAGCTGGTTGGTTTGGTTCATTTCTTATGTCTATAACTGAAGACTTTTTAAAAATTCCATTGGGAAACATGAATGAGAAAATTATGGTCCAAGGCACAACTTTTGTTATTTACTACAAAACATACAGTAAGTGTTTTCTTCACCCATTTAAATGGTGACAGGACTATGTATTGTGTTATCCTAACAATGCACCATGATATGGTTAGTTTAACACTAGCAGGTAATTATCTGCATTTAGCAGTAATTTTCTCTGCAGTTTGCACACCCCACTTTGTGTCACAATTTACCATTTGAGAACCAGTGGTTCAGAAACTAAGCTGATTTATATGCCACAACACAAATAAAAGATGTAGCACACAGTCTTCTGTTGGACTAAAAAGTACAAACATAATAGACACAAGATTCTCACATTGGCTGCATCTTTTTTAGCTGCTTTATTCTCTCTCTCTCTCTCTCTCTGTCTGATGGAGGGATGAGTCAGAGTGGTGTTCCGCACTGGAGGTTGACTGTCAGTAATGAGCTTCCTCAGGTGTGGCAGGAGGGGAGGAAGGTGGACGCCAAAGGGAAGATGACTGGAGATCAGGAATGAGGGATTGATGTGTAGAGAGAGATTGAGAGGTTGGATCGCAGAAAGGTGAGGTAGAGGTCACTAGTCAAACATGCCACATTTACTATTAACTTTAAAAAAGGGGTGTACGTTCAAGATCGCACACACACAGATATACACTGGCCCTGTACACTGACACAAGTTAGTAGCCAGAACACGTTTCTCCAAACAAGCAGCTCCAAACCTGTACTAGCTCAGGGTAGATCAGAGTCTTCTGTATCTCTCTCATACACTACATACAGACTGTCTGAGAGGAATGGGGTGAATGTCAGTGAAACAGAAAGAAGCAGTTCAGATATTAGATTTTAACATTCAACACACTTGCCTGTGCAACACCCTTCAGTTCATAGACTATGAAAGACTGAGAAAGGAAGGAAGGAAGAAAGGATGGATGGATGGATGTCTTAGGAGGAACAGTACATATGCTGCCCTGTTGACCAGTTACCTTACTCACTTTAGTCCTTAGCCCAGCTTCCATCAAGTTTTTGCACTGTTTTGTTATCAACAAAATGAAAAAAAGCTTGCAAAATTTGATGTCTCCAGCCTGTTGTCATCCCTAATAAAAAAACGCATTGTTGCATAAGTTTTGTTGTATTGCTAAAAACTCTGCCCTTGAGCCAATTTCCATACATAATTCGCATAATTCGTATATCGCAAATTATGTTGTATCTGTAGCATCCCAAATATTTGTGTGGAGTACTTAAAGTACTTATCCCAAATAAAATTTAGAGAGTAATGAAAAAATTGAAATTCGACAGTTACTATTTTCACAAATAGGCTTAATATTATTAAACTAGGAAATATTAGGATATATCAGAAGACGTTGGTAAAGTGGAGGAGCTCATCTGACAGGACTTGTAACTGCCTGTTTGCCATGAAGCCCATGGGTTTGGAGTCAGGACTGCTCATTTTATATTGTCCTGTATGCTATTAAAAGATTGGTAGGCCTACAATGAAATGTTCAGTCTTTGCACATAGCAAAAATCTTTAACGTACCCTTTAACATGCAGTCATGCCAGTCGCGGTTTGACGTGGCCGAGAATGCTTATTCAGATCATTCAACGCAAAACTTGTTCTGGTTTCAGAGTTTAATAACAATCAAAAGCATAAAAATTGCTGCTTTTTTTTTCTTTTTTCAGAGACAGATGCAGCTGTAACCTAAACATTTTATTTGTGTATTTAACCTTTTTAAATAGTCTGCGTTGGCTTAACTGATGCTTATTCTCACATTACAATTCTAAAATTTGGTCAGAGCTTTTCGAATTCAACCTACTTTATTTTCCTAATTTGTTTGAGATAAAATTACATTACATATTAATAAATTATTTTATTTACAAGGGTCATAGGACAGCTTCTGACCATTAAATAAAAAAAAAAGACTCACAATTTTATGACACAATTTGTATTTTTTTACAGACAGGCCTACAGGTCACATATTATTTGTGTATTTTACTTTCTTACTTTTTTACTTTTACTTTCTTTTTGTCAGCACTGGAAACACCAACAGCCTTACTTTATTTGACAGATGCCCCATTTTTATTTTTTGATGAGCTGCAGAGATTTTCAAGATGCTATATTTCCATTATCCCTTTGAAACAAAACTTTATTATATATTATTAAATTATATACATAATAAAAATATTTTTATTAACAAGTATCATGTTTTTTGCTATATAGACTATGTAGATCAATACTACTTGATATCAAGCAATATTCAGAAACAGATGCAGTTATTTTACTGATGAACTTTTATTAGACTGTAGATTGAAAAGAATGTTTCTTATTATTTTTAAATTGTATGAAACAACTGCCTATTCTGAATTTATACACTGTGAAACAATATTGTTGCAATTAGCTATTTCAATTCACAACTAAAATTCATAAAAAAATGTGTTAGAATAACTTCCCAGATTTAACTTGCTAACTCAAATATCACAGTTGCCACTAATTTCCCATTTTAAGTTGACTAAATGTAACTTGTAGGCTAATTCTGTCATGAGACACCACATTTACTTGCATTTAAGCCATTTTTCTTGGCAAACTAATTTTTGCGACATTTGAAGTATCGATATAGAATTTATGCGCTATAAAGTTAAGCAGAAAAAGATTGTGTTGACACTTTTACATTATGAAGAGCTAAACCTTCCTTTCACAAAAAATTCCTTGGTTGAAAACCTAGCCATTGATGTCTATCTGACCCAGCAAATGCATATGTTCATATTGGTGTCCATTTCTAAACAAATCACAACATGTACTTTAAAACCCTACAATGTTAATGCAAATACAATGTGAAGTGTGTGTATCAGCGAAGGCTGTTGTCTACACGCTCTAGTTCTCTTCCTCTCCTCTCATTCTCTGGAGAGCAGAACTTGCTAACACACAGCTGGGCCTGCAGAGTGTCCTGCCAGCCTTGTAATGCAGCTCAGGTGAGATTGTGATAGGGTTTGCCAGGGTCGAGCTGCATGCATCTTTATGAGCGCAGTAATGCAATGATAACTTCCCAGTTCCACATTAACATCAGCTGTTTCAGCACTGAGAGTCTGTTGTCTCTGCTTAAGAAAGACGTCTTTCTACCGTCTGTCATATGACCAACCCTGGCCTCCAGGCTCCTCTAAACATATACAGTGCATTAGGTCTCGGCTCAGTGAAAACAGAGTGAATGACTGAAAACTAGGCTAATGCTCGACCTGAACACACACCACTGCACACACGGCTGTGCCACAAATTGACAGTTCACATGTGCGTGAGTTTGCGTTCATTTGAGAGCATGTGCATACACGTGCATTTGTGGATGTTTGATCATCTGTGTGTTCACCCAGCAGGAGAGGTCAGTACAACAAATGAAACAATGTCAGTATATAAGGCCCTCACCAGCCCCCCTGTGCAAGCAGGAGATGGCGCAGTCTGGCAGCTAAATGGCACCCACAATTTAACAACAACAAAACCACAATGACGGAAAAGCAACTGTGAACTACGTTGGCCCTACTCAATTGGAAGACAAATCAGCGTAGGCGGCACTTAAGAGTGCCAGGGAATATGCCTGCTTCAAATTCTCTCCCTCTCTCTCACTCTCACACACACACACACTATTTCAATCCTCAAACATCAGCGTGCCACACCGGACAATTAAAAACTCTAGCAACTAGTAATGTCCGATTCACAAACCTGCCACTCTTTTGAACAGACTCTCTTTAGTAATTCAGTTGAACCGACTCACAAAGATTTTGTAACTTATTATATATTAACAGGGCTCCAGACTAAAGGTGATGATACACGGGGCAACTTTTTGAGCAATGTTGCCGGGCAATGTTGCCGAGCAACGTTGCTTGGGCACTTTCCCACTGAGAATGAGCAACAAATATATATCTGGATACGTTAGATCGGTCGTGGGCAATTTTTTGAGATCCTCCAATCAGAATGTTAGCAGCCGATCACGTGACCGGTTCGGAGATTTCAGAAAAAATTCAAACAAGATGGCGGCCTCTCAGCGGCAGTGGAGCGGAGAAAAGGAGTGTGAACTTTTATCTTTTTACGGTAGTAAGTTGTCATGCGTCAACCCAAAACAGGGAATTTACCTCATATATTGCTTAAAATACCAACAACTGTCCGAAAGTAATGCATGTATGTTGTAATAAAGCTATTGAATGATTTCAGTTAAATACTAAATAGACGGGATTTTTTTAACGTCTGTAGTAGCGTAGGCTGTAGGGCGTTTGACATATGAATAGCTTTTGATGCGATCGACACAGGTTCGAATCCGCCTTTTGCCGAACTCATTCTTCTCCCTTTTCCTGTCACAAATCAGATCGGCATTTATTTTTAATAAAAATGAAGAAAATATTTGAAAAGTTGAAATAAAGTGCCTAACAAGTGTTTATAATAAAGTATTTATTGAGTTGGCAATAGATTTGCTCCTCTCTGATTAGTTGCTGCCAACTGTCTGTTGCCCTAATTAGTTGCCCTGTGTCTCATCAGGTTGCCGTTGACAGCAACATTGCCCAGCAACATTGCTCAAAAAGGTGCCCCGTGTATCATCACCTTAACATTTGCGAGCAGTGTCGCTGGTGCCACTAAGTTCTACAGAAGGTGGCGCCAGCACCTGATTTGGTGGTGATGTTTTTTTTTTTGTTTTTTTTTTAATCATAAAGGTAATTGATCATATTACTATTGTTTTACAATAATCAGTGAAGTTACTAATAATATTACATGTTAATTCATTGGAAATTTGACAGTAAAGCACTGAGCTTGAATTGAGATGCAGATAAAATTAACTTTTTAACAGTAACATGCAAAAACATTTTTATAGGGAAAAAATGTAAATGTCTACTCTTATTAAATGTACCATACTGAACTGACCGACAGCTTCGGTGATTATAAAAGGAACGCTCTTTACTTGCTTTCTGTGTAATTCAGTCACAATTTGAAGAAGTTTTTGTTTTTCATGAGACTTCCAACTTTTCCATATATTACAGAGTAAATAAGTGCTCATCTGCCAACATCTAGTGGTAATTTCATGTCTTTTTTACAGTTTTGTTTGCCTAGAAGTGTTAGTTTTCCTTCATCTTTAAACTTTTAGGTTTTACAAATCATCACATTAAAAATGGGATGATATTTAGAGCTTATAAGTGCTGGAAAAAGTGTGAAGCACTTTAAAAAGTCCTTGAAAAGTGCTTGAATTTCACTCTCAAAGGTTTCCATGAACCCTGAAATGAATAATTTAAAAGCATTCAACTATTTCTGCCACAACACAATGGTTTCAGTAAGCGTTACTACATTAAATCTAGGGCTGCACGATTAATCGCATGCTATTCTCACGCGCATTTCGTCAGTAAAGCCGGTTCCCTGATTACCGCTAAATCGCCATCACCTGCTTTCAAATGAAGCGGCATTTAATAGACAGAGCCGTAGGTCACTGAAAAGCCACGCAATATCGCGTTCATATCGCAGATGAATCGCCTGCGATAATGAACGCGATATTGCGTGGCTTGTCCGTGAACTACGGCTCCGTCTATTAAAAGGCGCTCCGTTTAAAAACAGGTGATGGCGATTTAGCGGTAATCAGGGAACCGGCTTTACTGACGAAATGCACGTGAGAATAGCATGCGATTAATCGTGCAGCCCTAATTAAATCCATGGTGATTTGTGGACTGGGGAGCCTTAAAGGTGCTAAAGAGGATGTTTTGTTTTATACATTTTTGCAATATTACTTGAAACTGTCTTTACTAACTGATAAAAGACTATTTATTAGGTGCACTGAAAGGAATAATATTAATATACATCATCTGTGCACGAGGTAGGGCCTTAAAAACATCAGACGGCAGTGATTGACAATCGTTTACGCGATGATCGCGTAAACGATTGGCCCTCTGGCTTGTCAATCACTGCCGTGACATTCCTTGTGAGAGACATGCGCGGATTGGCCCTCTGGCTTGTCAATCACTGCCATGACGTTCCTTGTGAGAGATGAGCGCGGCTGCGTGCTCCAGTAACTTTCCACACTCCACAGGCGCCGCATGAGATGTTTTTGTCCGGAGACAGGAGTAACAACTGCAGATTATGAGTTACCTGCGGTGAGTCCGACATAATGAATCCACTAACACGATACAGCGAATGCCGGTGGTAAACACTCGTGTTCCAATACTTGTGCACGAGTTTTGGGAGGCGTTCTCTCGAAAGGGGTTGTTCTTACTCATGCACTCTTTTCAAAAACTCAGTAACAGTCTTTGGTTTCTCAGTCGACGAAAAGATCCTCTTTAGCACCTTTAACTTGTTTGTTCATGACACAGTGTTTCTCCTGGTTTCCACGTCAGCACTATTTGATCTGATATCTGTGGTTTAAAAAGAGAATTCTGCGCTAAATTTGAATGCTTCCCACTAGATCTCGCAGTGATGTTATTCATTTTGTGGAAAATTCAAATGCTTTCTCAGTGGATCTCCAAGCGCTGTGTAGTAACCAGTGTCACGTGATCAAGATCGGCATGTGCTGACGGTCCGCACTGCACAGCTCAAATTAAATGTTTCATTTCACTTTCGTTTAGTTTGCTGTTTGATGTTTCTCATATGAAACAGAAATGGCAGCTCTTATCAGTTGTGCAATGTGGTGGTCCCACCAGTGCGACCTCTAAGAAAATTTAGTCGCACTGGCAGAAAGTCGCAGACAAGTTGGTTGTTGTTTTTTTTTGTTTGTTTTTTGTTTTTTGATTACCTCTAAATATTAGTATTGCAAAAGCACAGGAAGATGGCTACTGTGGTTAAACCAAGTCAAATATAAAAAAAAAAAATCATTTTGCAATACAAATACATAGAGGTCAAGCAACCTCCATTGGACCGCTTGAGATAAATTGACCACTCTGGATTGATTTTTTTTTTACCTTTATGAGCATAATTTTTCTAACCATATAAAAACCACACAGCTTCAACATGCTTCATTCTCATGACAACTGAAAAGTCTTAGACAGTAATCGGAAATCACAAATTTCCAATAAAAATGAAATATAAAATGTCACATGGGGACACTGTCTTAACTCAAAAAGATAATTCTCTAAATAAATAAATAAATAACTGAATCAAAGAATTTGAACAGGTTCCATGAAATGAAGCATCAAAATGTATCAATTTGCTAAAATAAATCATATTTCCCTATGATTACAATAACTGAATGCAAGTCAAGCTTTCAGGGAAAGATAATCAGTGAATAACAACTTAAATTCTGGTCTGTTCCTCATTAGTCTGAGCCTCAGACATCACGACCACGGACCGTTGGCAGAACGTCTGATGCATTTGGCACACTTAACTGGAAACACTTCAGGATTTTCGAAGTCGTCATCTGGTTGAATTCTACAGAATGTCTGGGAGACGTGTGTGTTGCGTTCTCGTGGAAGAAAAAAGCCATCGTGTTTATGACATTGTAACTGACAATGAACACTTACTAGGATCAACTAAACGCTGGATTTTTTTAAATGTATGTGAAGTTCGCAGCTCCATTGTTGCAGTCAACTTGGTCTGTTATAGTAGGGACATCGACTTAACATTTTCACGGCCCTAAACGTGACGCGAAACAAAACAAACTGTGATTGGTTGCATTACATGTGAGTCAAACGTCCTCTTTGGTGGTCCTTGGACAATGAAAGCTGCGATAGAGTCCAGACCTTCTGCCGTCTGTCTGAACGTCTGGCTGTGAGAGACTAGTTTCTCATAGAAAGCTATCATATGGCTTCAGAAGACTACAGAACAATATGAAATGCTTGGTACTTTTATGATGCTTATGTGTAATTTTTTGGAGCTTAATAATGTAAACAAATATTCAAGATAAAATTATAAGAATTAGAAAACTCATATTGTTCGAGCGCTAATCTGAATACTGACTGGCATACTGTACGTCCTCTCAATTTCTATGATGATTACAGCCCTCAGTTAAATCTACTTTATATGCTAAAGAGCAGCGTGAATATTGTGCTAAAAATGTGTTCCACTGAAGAAAGAAAATCATTAGAATGACATAACGGTGAACAAATGATGACAGAATTAGAATTTTCAATGAACTAACCCTTTAATAAGCACTAGTGTGGATTATTCATTGATTATGACTTTTTCATTTCATTCAGTGGAGTAATACGGTCACTCAGGGTGACACTGTCAGCCGTGTGGTATTATCGGTGTCATCTAAAGAAAGGCTCTCATCTAATTGGATGGAATAGAGGATTCAAACCGACATGATGATGCTGAAATTGGTACGAAGCCAACATTGATTTTCATTTATTGCACTAATGGCTCATTTTGATTTAGGCCATAACTCTGACTCTTGGAGAGATGAGAGGAGATGTCGTTCGTCGAGGCCAGACGGGCCAAAAACAGCAGCATTAACATGATGAGAGGGGAGTTGATTGGACTGGCTGGTAATTGTGGCGCATTACGGTGTGTGTTTATGAGAAGTGTTGTTGATCTGTGAAGAGCAGAGGAGGTTACGGTCATGTAAACGTTCATGCTACTTATGATTACTGCCATCATCAATGTCATCATCATCTATATAAACCGCTCATTGACACCTCAACACCTTCAGCATTTCAGGAACCATTGGGTGCCAGATGTGACTAGCTAATAACCATTTTCTACGAGACACAATCTTCATCTACAGGGCACTAGGTGGCTCAGAAAGCCAAATCTTCCATAGGGTTGTTATTTTTATCTCTAGATGTTTCATTTGAAACACTCGTACAACTAAAAAGCATAATTATTTAAATCTATTAATTAGAATGACTTCCCCTGAAGAACAAAATAAATTTGCCATGGAAATCTGCATAAAATGATATAAAAATCCCCATTATGCAATCACCAGCGCTGAGAAAAGTAACAGGTGTCATGTGACATCACCTTAATTTATACCTGAATTGTAGGTGTGGTCAGAATAACCATAATTACGAGATTCTGACTTGTAAAAGGCATTCACGTCCTCGTAGAAGACGGAATTATAACTTGTAAACTTTTCTTGTACCACCTGACCGCTGCAGATTCATTATGCCATTGATAGTGTTGCCATTGAAATGCATAATTCCGTGACAGCTTCAAGTACAGTTAAGAACATCATAGGTTGTCATCTCGTAATTACGGCAATTATAAAATTAAAAAAAAAAATCTACATCATGTCATCACTGATTGGTCTAGTGTTGAGAAAAGTAACAGGTACCATGTGACATCACTTGAATTTAAAGTAACTTTAATAGCCACTGAACTGAAGTGGTTATAGTGAAAGCAGATTAGCCAGATGCATTGTGGGTAAAAGGAAGAGGCAAACGCTCCTCTTACCTTAGTGTGAAGTTTCGACAGCTGTTTTTCATCCAGGTGGGTCTGTGTGTACACTCGCCTCTTGTAGCGAAACTGACAAAACAAAAACCACAGCATGGATTAGCCTTAAAGCACTATTAATATCACAATCTTAGTCCTCGCTGACATTGTTGTTCAGTCAGTGATGGTCATGTTTGCTGAAACTGTTATGTGGAGGGTGACAGAAAGGGTGTTTGAGTGTGAACTACTGTAATCATAACTGTGAGCTTCTAAAACATCTGCACGTCTACATTACTGCTGCACTCAGGATCACAGCCCTCTAACAGAAAACCTACTGTGAATCAACAAACTGCATATTCAGGCAAAACATGCTGAAAACAAGCAGAGCTGCAGAGGAACATGACACATGAGTCTTTGAAACATGAGCGAAAGAGGAAAATACAAAAATCAATATAAAAATGGATAAATTGCTCTAATTTTGCTCTAAAAAAAAGATAAGTGACGACTGATTTACACACTGATTTAAGAAAAAAAGTCAAAGTTAAGATCAATCGAGTATGTTTTACAAAAAAAAAGTCTTTCTACTTCAAAATTTCACATTTAATTCAATATGTTCAACATTTTTCAGTGTATAAATGAGGAAAGCTGGGCGAACGTCAAGATTTCAGTGAATATGACTTAAATTTCAGTCTGTACAAACACAGGTTTGAGGGTTTGAGAGTAGAGGCCATTTTAATTTTGGTGTGAACTATCCATTTAAATACCAAGATAACTAATAGAAAACAATACTCTTGGGTTGAGAGGGAAAAAAACAGCATTTCAACCATGACAACAAAAGCAAAGTTTAAGAAACTCAGAGGCAGACTAGAAACTCAAAGTAATGTATCGCTGTCAAACTCGAGGCCATTAACAACCGCCTCAGGAACAACCAAGTCAAAATGTCATGATCAAACAGAAACAAGTTGAAAGCTCACAAACAACAAGAGTGAATGGATCTTACACGCTCAGAACTCACCACAGGATCCCGCTGCTGCGCTACACATCTCTCTGGCTGTGGGCAGTTGATGTACAAGCGAGCCGACACTATAATTCTCAGCGCTACCCAAAATTCCTCTGTCCTGCACCGCAGCGCCATCAATCTCAAAAGACAACACCAACTACAACACCATAGTGCAAAACATCACTGCGAAACAGCCATGACTTTGAACTGCAGAAGCGAACGCTGTACACAAACCCACAAGCCCATGAAGAGGGCAGGGCGTTGCGAACACCCACAGCTCCAACGCTCTCCTCCACTAAGATCTGACCATTCAGATATCCCCATCCCTCAATCTCAGTCTATCTAGCAAACCCACTAGGGCTGTGTTCTCTAGGGGAGTTTTGGAGGCCAGCATGTGTCAGATCTATAGACCAGCTGGTGTGTCGATGGAACTTCTGCTGTGTAGTGATGGTGCCTGAACTACGGGGACGGGTCTGAGCCATATGTACCATGTCAACGCTTCGCCAGGAGCAATAACAGCACAATAAACAATCGTGGACCATCACGTGCAGCAGGTTGCTTTGGGAAATGATGAAACACACAAACACACGCCTCTAGTTTTGTTTACACGCATGGTATATCACTCACGTTTGACAGTTTTGCTTTTTACCAGACAAAGAGTCTACAGCCATGGCCAAAAGTATATTGGCAGTGACATAAATGTTGTGTTTCGCAAAGTTTTCTTTAGTATTTGCATATTATTTTTTCCACGTGTTTCTATGGTATACTGGAAATAAGTCTTAAAGGCTTTTATTGGCAAAAACAATCAATATATGCAAAGAGTCAATATTTACATTGTTGACCCTTGTTCTTCATAACCTCTGCAATTCACTCTGGCATGTTGGATATTAACTTCTGGGCCAAATTCTGACTGATGGCGATCCATTCTTGCCTTTTTAGTGCTTGAAGTTGATCGCAATATTTGAACTTCTGCTTGTCCACATGCCTTTTGAGGATTGACCACAGGTTCTCTATGGGATTAAGATTCAGGGAATTGCCTGGCCACGGATCCAAAATTTTAATGTAATGATCTCAGAGCCACTTCATTATCACTCTTGCCTTGTGACATGGTGCTCCATCATGCTGGAAAATGCATGGACCATCATCAATACTTTTTAGCCATAGCTTTAGACACTGCATATTAATTTATCATTTTACCAGTTAAACATTTACCAGTTAAATTTCATGTATACAGGGAGATACTTTGTGATCCTCACATTCTAACCAGCAACATCAGCTGTAATCAGCAGTTAGCTTAGCATATCTTGTTATCGGAACCTTGAACTGGGACTGGAACAGGAACTGGAGCCTGAAACCAGAAAGGGAAACTGCAGCAACCCAGAGAAAAGCCTTTTGATATGTCCCGGGAAGGAGGGAGATGCAAATTGGCACCTTTCAGATCAAGTGATTTGATTGGCTGATGCTGTCAGAGATGGCCACTGGATGTCCCCTCTCTTGCATGAGATTCATTTGCATAGCTTAACGTTCATGTTTAGAACAATGTTCTTAAGGTGTTTCCTATGCATAATTCACTTTCCAAACCAATTTCAGATTAACCTAGGCATTGTGCTGAAAACGTAAAGACCAAACATCATTGAGTTATATTGAACTTTTACCTATGCATTCATGTATACCTTAATAGGTAAGTTTGTATATTTTGCATGTACACAAACAGCCCTCATTAAGTATATACAGATCTGTTAATAGAAATGGAGAAGATTTGCTCCGTTTGGTCCATTGTGTGTCCTTTGTGGCTCTAAGCCACATGGCAAACCTGTTTGGAGAATGGAAGTTAGTTCACACCTCAGGTCATAGGACTGAGGGACAGGGGTGAACAATGGGGAAAATGGTGATTGGATTAATCTGCTCAATGACATGCAAATGTCATCATTCTTCCCTTGCACAAATGTTCAGGGTGATTGTCTTTGCAGGCTAATCTACTAGTCCATCTATTTCTTTGTTTGTGGAACTTCTCTTGGAGGTGTGAGTTTTGGGGTCCTGTGCTTTTTATAATGGCAGATGAAAGGGGACTATTGATGTAAAGGGGGTGTCTGCCCTCATGTCTGCCTGCTGATCACTATATAAGTTTAAATTATTAAATATTATAATGAATTATTAAATATTATTATGATTAATATAATTAAATCATATGTATATAATATAATCACATTAATAAAATGTTAATTTTATATAGTGTGTTGCTTCGATTTATAGATAGATAGATAGATAGATAGATAGATAGATAGATAGATAGATAGATTTGTAATAAATTTGGCACCTAGGAGAGATTTGTAATAAATTTCAGCAACAAATTCAGTGAGAGCCTAACTGCATAAAGGAAATGATTTCTTTCTGTCATTTATCTGTTCACAACTGAAATATGGAGAGGCCATTTTTCAGAAGCCAACTGTTGTTTGCTCTCTCTTTCAAATGCTCTTTTCTCCACAGCCCCCCAAAAATCAAAATTGGAATGATAAATCAGGTGAAATAATAATCAGAGTATTCCTGACCACACAGGCTGACAGAAGAGGATGGAACAATGGAGATATACTCAGAAAGGCAGGGTGCCAAAATGAGATCTGCTGAACACACTGTAAGCACGCCAAGCTTTTATTTTACAGGTGCACATATTGAGCCTCAAGACCAGGGTGTGAATTATGGTGGGATTTGGGGGTATGACCCTCTAAGTAGGGCTTAAACTACTTTGCATTCTCTAATGTATATCCATACGAACAAATATCCAACAATGACCAAAACTTTCCTATTTAACATTTTAAAATGTACTTTTTTGCCCATTAGCTAACATTAGTTAATGCATAATCTAATAATGATCAAAACATTTGTTACAATATTCATTAATCTTTGTTAATAACAATAAAAGTTAATAATAATAAATCTGTTCCTTGTTAGTTCATATTAGCTCAGGTCCATATTAACAGTAATATTAACAGATACAATTGTTAGTTGTCATTGTTAGTTCATGTTAACTAATAATGTTAACAAATGGAACTTTATTATAAAGTGTTACCACTTTCTAATATTGACTAATAACTGATATGGGACCAATATATTCTGTATCTTTACACATCACAAAAACATGTTTTGATTAAAAAAACATTTAAAGGGGTCATGAACTACGTTGTTTTATTGTTTTATCAATAAATAACCATAATCCTAGCATTAGGATCCTTTGAAATGGTATGTTATTTTTAGTCCTGTATCGCTCTTCTCTCCTCGTCAACTCACTAACACGCCAGTGGGCGGGGCTATCATTGCAATGATGAAGTAGGCATTGATTTCTTCTGCGGAGGTGGTGTTTCACCTATAGGCACATTCAGGGACGAGTCGTTCGCTGGGGCTGGTGTCAATAAAAGCTTTTATTGAACTAACAGGGAAGTTTTCAGTTCTGAAACTTACAGGATATTCTTTAAGTATGATGACCTCTTATATATGAAAAGCTCAAGGAATTTTTCTCAATTCATGACCCATTTAAGATTGACAGTAAGCTAACTATGCTGGGGCCACTAGAACAATGAATAGCACAAACTCTAACAGAAAACTACAGAACAAAATTCTGTTCAAAACTCAAACAATTTGCACACTGGTCAAGAATGTGAAGTGATTTTATCTACCCATCTGTCAAACACTGTCTACAAATCGATACTGCTCTTTTACTTAATCATGTGTATGTGTCATGGACAAGACCATGAGGATCATATAAGAGAGGAAAGTAAAAGAAATCAGCGCCAAAACTAGGAGCTGAGCAGAAAATGAATGTGCAGCGGAATGGTTTACAACATGGCCACAACAGACTTTGAGTAAGGTCAGAGAAGACCACTCACCTCAAGGTATGGGACAGGAGAGATGTCAGGAAGTGGGTATTCCTTCAGTGTGCGCTGCTCATCCAGGAACTTTCCGGCTTTGCCGTTGTATGCAGGCTGGAAGAGTCCGTAGTTTAGCACATCCTTCAGGCTCTGGTTGAGTGTGCAGAGGATTCGTTGTTTAGACAACCAGATGGGCGACTCCACGTTAAATTTCATGCATTTCTGCAGAGGAAACACAAAGACAGACATAATGAGTCATAAAAAAAAAATCCCATAATGCAACTGCAAATATTATTACAATTTAAAATAATATATTTTCAAATTTAATTTATTCCTGTGATGTCAAAGCTGAATTTTCAGCATCAGAAATCACTCTAATATGCTGATTTGGAGCTCAAGAAACATTTCTGTTTCTTACATCTTCTTGTGACTTGTTGCTTTGTTCTTTTATTGTAGTAGTATTATTATATTATTATATATTATATATTATTATTATTATATAGTATTTGGGGGGAAACTAAGTTTACCATGATAAATATTTGGCACCTTGTTGATTTATTTGTAAATATGATGAATATTTATGTTGAATATGAATATAATAACTTTTCTGTACTAATAAACTAATTAATCTAATGTCTTTGGAGTTACTTATGCATGTGGCACTATCAAAATTTTCTTGTCTCTCCAGAAATATTTCTTCTTACCTCTTCCTTTCTTTCATCCTCTATCAGAGTTTACTCTTTGTGGAGCTTTTGCCCCAAAATCAGCAATGAAGATTTCAGAATGAACCCATTGACCAATCAAGTGGTGTATCAATAAAAGTCTCTCACCCGTGTCTTTGTCCTCTATACCACTACTAAGAACACACAGCCACTTCCTTTTCCACAACGCTGTAATTACTAGAGGCAGAGAACCAGCAGACCACCAAGACAGAAAGAGAAAGCAGGAGCAAGAGGCTTTCAGAGCTTTTGTTCACTTCTCCTCTCAGCAAATACAACATCAAATGCAGCTTTGAACTCTTGTCTACTGCATTTATTTTACCAGAGAGCCCAGCATTAAGGAGACAAAGATTGGGGGTGGGGGGTGGGGGGGGACATCAGTCTGAAACACAAACACACACACACACACACAAAACATAAAAAGAAAAGCGTCTCAGAAAGTTGTAATTGTGTGCAGAATTCCCCCGAAGGTAAGCCTGCGTTTCATTTTGCTTTCCCGGGGATAACAACAGCCTCCGCCACGGTCGTTCCTCTTGATTTTCAATCTTAAATTTCATCACTCTTTTCTGTGTTTATCTTCGCTCATGCTGACAGGCAACTAGAGCACATTCAGCTCTATTTAAACTCAGAACAAGAGGTAAACCAGACCGCTGCCAGACGACAACCCTCTATTCAACATGCAAATTGAACTGATGCTTCAATACAATAAAACAATAATCACACTTATATTCTTCTTTCTGACAAGAACCTATAGACACCACAAATGAAATACTAAAAATCATCAATAAAAGCAGAGCCAAGAATCAATTACAATTTTACAAAAAAGTTCGGCCAAGTGTATTTGTATATCGCAAATATTTACGCAAAATTTATTAGTACCGGTACTGAATGCTTTCATTATTAGAATGAATGCATTCTAATAAGAGCCGTATTGACAGCAGGAGTTAGGATGTGTGTATAGAGTGCTGCTTCCACTCCTTGCAGGGAGTAAAATATATACCCGCATTATTATTAGTATTAGTATTCCACATGGCTCCGGAGCCTTAATAAAGGCCTTCTGAAGCGAAGCGATGCGTTTGTGTAAAAAAATATACATATTTAACAAGTTATGAAGTAAAATATCTAGTTTCCGCCAGACTGCCTTCCGTATTCTACATACAATTCAATTTAAAGGATTACTCCACTTTTAAATAAACTTTTGCTGATAATTTACTCACCCCTATGTCATCCAAGATGTCTATGTCTTTCTTTCTTCAGTCAAACAGAAATTAAGGTTTTTGATGTAAACATTCTAGGATTTTTCTCCATATCATTCATTTCAATGGGCACCAAACGGTTGAAGGTCCAAATGGCAGTTTCAGTGCAGCTTCAAAGGGCTTTAAACGACACCAGACGATACCAGACGATGAATAAGGGTCTTATCTAGCGAAACGATTGGTAATTTAAAAACAAATAAAAAAGTTTAAGTTTTATAAGCACAAATGCTGGCCTTGCTCTTTTCTCCGATGCGCGTTCGTGACGTCACGTAATACGCAATTACGTTGAAAAGGTCACGGTTGACGTAGGCAGAAGTATCGAGTCAGTGTTTACGTTACAAATGTGCGGAAGGAGGATCGTATACACATAATCAAATGTCTTTGTGTCAGTTTATTGTTTAACCCTTTGAGCGGTGGCGTACGGTTCCACCAGAGCCATATGGGATTTAGAATGTTCAGCGACGTCACATAACTGCCAGATTCAAACTGTGCTTTCGCGCTCTGGCTGCGAGACGGACGCGCGCTCTCTTGTCATCACAGCTATGCAGTGTTTTCAGCCACATAATGTTTCTTTTAAGGTTTCAGACATTTAAATACGCATAAGCACCATTAAACAATACATTTGGAGTTGATAAAATACACACTGATGTCAGACGTCAGTGGAAGCATCAATAAACAGTGAATTCAAATATAATTTGCCGCCATTTATTCATATCAGACACACATAATGGGTCTAAGTAACTATAAAGTTTACTCTCTTATTCTTTCAGTTCACCAGCCACTTACTTGCATATATTTCAGGAGAAACTGATGTATTCACCTGCTGCTGTAAATCAGACTGACAGAACTCTGTGAACTGCAGTGCAAACTAAGATGGCGGCGCCCATCTCGCATTATAGATCAAGATAAAGATCATTTATAAAGGTTTTTAAACGACAAAACACACTCACTCACACATATTTGAGAACCGGAATATCATATAGTTGAAGACATGTACGCAAGTTTGCGAATATTTTAAATAAAAAAGGAAAAACAAAATAATAGTGATCCATCTCTCATACAGTGTTATTGTGGCTACGTTCAGCGCTCATGACACGCACGCGTCGCCATGGAAACAATAAGGGCAAACGTTCTAAAATAAGGGTCGCCTTAAAAAAAAAAAACTCACTCTGGCGGTCAGTTAGAATATTTTAAACTCACGCTTGAAAGGTGTGCGTATCCTGGGTGTTTTAATATTGGAAAGCCTAAAATAAATTTTTTGTCAGGACAGAAATTTGTGACTTTTCATAGATTTCCTATACACAATCCTGAGCGAATGAAACTGTGGTTGCTGTGGTTTACCGTGGTTTACCGTGACCTTTTCAACGTAATAGAGGGTATGCATCGACGTCACTTTCCCGCCGAAAACGCGCTCCCTCAGCTGGACCTATGAGCTGGACTAAGTGGCTAAAAAACCTGCCGCGTGACTGGATTTAATAGGGGAAACTGCGAAAACTCGAGTAAAACAAACGATTACACGCGATTGGACTCGAAAGTGTTCCTTGCAACTTGTCATATAAACCTAATCCATGGATATTGACATGCAGCCAGAAGTCGTGTTTCCTGACATTTATATGTGCCTGATTTCAACACCGGGGAAATACATAAAGCAAATCTGCCTGTGAATATTTTATATAACTACAATATAGGTAGGTTTAAATCTGAGTAATCACTTATATCAATGTTATATCGTCATATTGTCCAGCCCTAAAACATATAGTTTTATAGAATAGTTTTTGTCAGTGTTTATTTAAAAACACCCAATTATGCAGAATATAAGATGGAAAATATTTCATTGATGAGTTGTCAACATAATATATAACAATTCAATATATACGGTATGATTTTACCTCAAAATCCAACAATTCCACACAAAATGATAACTGCAAATCCATGTTTCTCTGCTGGAGTCCAGCTGTTTCTGTGACTTGTCACAGAACTCAAATAATTCACAGCACATAGAAACTCTTTCACCTAGATATTATCACATAGAGACTGTGTCTGTACCTCGAACTAGTAAATACAAAAAACTTCCGAAACCTTTTAAGGGTAAAAATTTAATTGATGTTCAAAAAATGAAAATCACAGATAAATCAGATAAACAAATGATAAAGCTTGGGTTACTGAATATTAGATCTATTTCTTCAAAAGCACTTATTGTAAATGAAATTATCACAGACAATAAACTAGACTTGCTGTGTTTGACAGAAACCTGGCTAAAACCAGACGATTACATTACTTTAAATGAATCTAGTCCTCAAGGTTATGATTATCGACACAATCCTCGACAGAAAGGCAAAGGGGGAGGTGTTGCTGTAATTTATAGTAATATATTCAGAATCATTCAAAAGAATTTCAAATATAACTCCTTTGAAGTGATGGTGCTTTATGTAACATTATGTAAGTTGACATTTGTGCTGGCTACTGTATACAGGCCACCAGGACACCATACTGACTTTATCAAAGAATTTGCTGATTTTCTATCAGAGTTAGTACTGGCTGCGGATAAAGTCCTTGTTGTTGGTGATTTTAATATCCATGTAGATAATAATAAAGACGCATTTGGATTGGCATTTGCAGACATTTTAAACTCTATTGGAGTTAGACAACACGTGTCAGGACCCACTCATTGTCGTAATCATACCTTAGATCTAATACTGTCGCATGAAATTGATATTGATGCTGTTGAAATTCTACAGCAGAGCGATGATATATCAGATCATTATTTAGTGTCGTGTATAATACAATTAGCCAAGGCTACAAAACCACCACCCAGCCATAAATATTGTAGAACCATCACGTCTACCACTAAAGATTGCTTTATAAATAATCTCCCCGAGCAGTTTCATCGCCTTAGTATACCTGACAACTTAGAAGAACTCGATGCTGCAACAGAAACTATTGGCTCTCTCTTTTCCAGCACATTAGATGCAGTCGCTCCTTTACGTCTAAAGAAGATTAAGGAAACTAATCCAACGCCGTGGTATGATGAGCACACTCGGGCTCTAAAACGAGCTGTTAGAAAAGCTGAACGTAGTTGGAAGAAAACAAAACTAGAAGTTTTTCGCCTTTCGTGGAAAGAAAAAATGATTGAGTACAGAACGGCTATAAGAAATGCTAGATCTACTTATTTTTCAAATCTCTTAATAGAAAACAAACATAATCCTAGGTATTTATTTGACACAGTGGCTAAATTAACTAGAAACAGAGATTCAACTGCTGACGTTTCCATAAGACCACAGCAGTAATGACTTTATGAACTTCTTTACTTGCAAGATTGATAATATTAGAGAGAAAATTAAAAATATGCAACCGTCTACAGTTTCGCTTCAGACAGTGCACTGTAGTGTCCCTGAGGTAAAACTAGAATCATTCGCCGCTATAGGAGAGGAAGAATTATCTAAACTTATCAAATCATCAAAATCAACGACATGTATGTTAGACCCAATGCCGACTAAACTACTGAAAGAAATGCTTCCAGAGGTCGTAGGTCCACTTCTTGATATAATTAATTCATCCTTAACACTAGGATACGTGCCAAAAACCTTTAAGCAGGCTATTATTAAACCTCTTATTAAAAAACCTCAACTAGATCCGAGAGATTTAGTAAATTACAGGCCAATCTCGAATCTACCTTTTCTGTCAAAGATACTAGAAAAGGCAGTTTCAACACAACTGTGCTCCTTTTTAGAAAGAAATGGAATCTGTGAGGATTTCCAGTCAGGATTTAGACCATACCATAGTACTGAGACTGCTCTCGTTAGAGTTACAAATGATCTACTCTTATCATCCGATCGTGGCTGTATTTCTCTATTAGTGTTATTAGATCTCAGTGCTGCTTTTGACACTATCGATCACAACATTCTTTTAAAAAGACTTGAAAACTATATTGGCATTAGTGGAATTGCTTTGGCATGGTTCAAATCGTTACTTATCTGACCGTTATCAGTCTGTAGTAGTTAATGAAGAGATGTCGTATCGCTCACAAGTTCAATATGGAGTACCACAAGGCTCAGTACTAGGACCGTTGCTTTTCACTCTGTACATGCTGCCCTTAGGAGAGATAATTAGGAAGCATGGTGTTAGTTTTCACTGCTACGCTGATGATACTCAGCTCTATATTTCCTCGCGCCCTGACGAAACCTACAAATTCACAAAACTAACAGAATGCATAGCTGACATTAAAAACTGGATGACAAGAAATTTCTTATTATTAAATTCAGAAAAAACTGATATCCTAATCTTTGGACCAAAAACTTCCTCACGAAAAAACCTTGAATACTCCCTAACGCTTGACGGGTGCTCCATTAAACCTTCGTCCTCAGTTAGGAACCTGGGTGTGCTCTTCGATACCAATCTTTCATTTGAAAGTCATGTTTCTAGTATCTGTAAAACCGCCTTCTTCCATCTAAAAAATATATCTAAATTACGACATATGCTCTCAATGACAAATGCGGAACAGTTGGTTCATGCATTCATGACCTCAAGACTAGATTACTGTAACGCTCTACTGGGTGGTTGTTCTGCTCGGCTTTTAAACAGACTACAGTTGGTCCAAAATGCGGCAGCTAGAGTTCTTACTAGAACCAGAAAGTATGACCATATTAGTCCAGTTCTGTCAACATTACATTGGCTCCCTATTAAACATCGTATAGATTTTAAAATCTTGCTACTTACTTATAAAGCTCTAAATGGTTTAGCTCCCCAGTACCTAAGTGAGCTCTTAATGCATTATAGTCCTTCACGTTTATTGCGATCTCAGAATTCAGGCCAGTTGATAATACCCAGAATATCAAAATCAACTGAAGGCGGCAGATCCTTTTCCTATTTAGCACCTAAACTCTGGAACAATCTTCCTAGCATTGTTCGGGAAGCAGACACACTCTGTCAGTTTAAATCTAGACTAAAAACACATCTCTTTGCTCTTGCATACACATAACACATTATCAATACATTAACATTTTTCAAATCCGTTAAAGGATTGTTACGCTGCAATAATTAGGTCGGCCGGAACCGAGAACATTTCCTATAACACTAGATATACCTGTACATCAGAATAAGAATGGCATCTACGCTAATATCTGTCTCTCTGCTTATCCTGAGGTTTGCCGGGTGCTGGATCCAGGCCGTATCCAGATCAGATGGAGAACCTGTGTCTGGACCTGACTACAACGTAGCCCAGGAGACAATGGGCCTACAGATCCAGTTCTGGCTGCATCTATAATTCAGATTTTTAATCCCCGTATCCGCTTACATATATTTATATATAATCTATTTTTAATCTCTATAATAAAAATGTATAATTCAGATTTTGATCTCCATATCCATTTACATATATTATATATATCTTCCAAGGGGTTTTTTCCCTCCTAGGACTTTTTTCCCAGTGTTAGCACGCTGGGTTTTTCTCCTAGGGGGTTTTTTCCACCCCTGGGAGTCAGCCGACATTGGCTTAATGTAGCACCATCTTGTATATGTTACATATTACCACGCTTGTTTGTACAGCTTATTTTTAACCACTTCCCTTTTTTCTGTGCTTCTAATATGTAAAGCTGCTTTGAAACAATTACCAATTGTAAAAGCGCTATATAAATAAATTTGACTTGCAGTGATCCATTTGCTTCTTTTTTCTGTAGCTTTCGGCACTCTTTAAATATATACCTCGGGTTTTGTGTCAAAGCTATTTGTACAGTCAGTCGCAAAGCTCTTTCCTGTTTTGGATGCGTTTTGTGTGTTTTTCGTGACATTCACGCTGAAAACCCAGTGCCCAAGGAAGTCGACCGGAAGTTGAAGTCGGCCGCGTGCCGCCATCTTGTAGCAGAACTTCACTTGCGTTAGCATCCCATTGACTCCCATTCATTTTGGCGTCACTTTGACAGCGAATAACTTTACATCTGAGGCGTTTAAAGACTCCATTTGTCCATTATTTATTTCTAAAGATACATGACAATGTATAAAGGGCTCCATTACCTTCTATGTTACATTATGGCCCCGTAGAAACAGTTTTTGTAAAAATAGGCTAACGATTGCGTCATAACCACTCGACTCTCTGTCGCACAGTAGAGAAATTACCGTACAGACAGGAGGAGAAGCTCGCAGGTAATAGTATGCATTAACTTAATATGGCGTACTGGCGTTACATTTTAAAATACTATACAAAATAATTAATCAGAATACTTACTCCTGCTCACTCACGCCAAAGAACTCCCCGCTCAAGCTCGCCGTCTCTGCAAGATTAACGATGGCAGTTTGCACGCACAGCTACTAGAAGATTTACATCTGTCAGACAGGTTGCTGACGTCATCAAGCTTAGTTTGAGTCTGCGCGTCAGAAACGGAAGTGCTAAAAATCGCTAAAAATGGGCTTCACTTGTCTCAATTGAGTTCCAATGGGGTCGCTGTGTCCATTTCTTTTACTGTCTATGTGAAAACCAATGCTGCCGCTTAGTCTTTTGCCACTCAGTGGGCGTGACCGCAGTCGTAACGGTCAACGGTGACGTCACGTGCATACCCTCTATTGCGTATTACGTGACGTCACGAACGCGCATCGGAGAAAAGAACAAAGCCAGCATTTGTGCTTATAAAACTTAATCTTTTTAATTTTTTTTTAAATGACCGATCGTTTCGCTAGATAAGACCCTTATTCATCGTCTGGTATCGTCTGGTGTCGTTTAAAGCCCTTTGAAGCTGCACTGAAGCTGCCATTTGGACCTTCAACCGTTTGGTGCCCATTGAAATGAATGATATGGAGAAAAATCCTAGAATGTTTACATCAAAAACCTTCATTTCTTTTCGACTGAAGAAAGAAAGACATGGACATCTTGGATGACATGGGGGTGAGTAAATTATCAGCAAAAGTTTATTTAAAAGTGAACTAATCCTTTAAGTTCTGTCATATTATTCAATTACTTTTACTGTTTTAGTTTTTTGCCGTGGTATTGATTCAGTATCCGTATCGAGGTATTTTAGTCAAATATCATATCGAAGTCATAATTTTGGTATCATGACAACACACACACACACACACACACACATAAATTTGAATATATAAACTCTTATTATTAATGATTCCCTCATAATTATTAATGATTCTCTGAACTTTAAGAATTAATATTAATATTGAATATATTTTCTTTTCTACTTTTACATCACACCCCAGAATAGTCACCAGTGAAGGGCTTGGGACTGTGTCATAGTTCATTTTTAATTAGATGTGACTGTTTTTATTGATTTGTTTTAGCATTGATTGAACATTTCACTGAGGTTACTGTAATGCATTCTGGGACTGCCTCTGTAGAACTTCCTTAGATTGCCTGACCAAATAAGTCAAAGGGGAAGATAATTTTGCTGCCTACTGTTTGGAACACCCTTTGAATCAGGAAATACTACCTAGGTAGGGGGCTCCCTAGATTTTAGAACAAAACTAGAGCTTTATATACTTCAAACATACATTGCTTTACAAATAACCAAACAAGTCATTTTTCAAATAAGAGAAACAAGTCATTTGTTTCTCCGTCCATAATTAAGCCAGAAATGAGAAATCCAACATAAATTTATATGTAATCAAAATGCACACATCCCCAAATACTCCCCACCCATATCGGCACTGCTGTTCCCACAATGCAGCAGTGCTGATGCGATTCCCTGAACTCATGGACTATTGCTGATAGCATTAGCCTGAGGAAATTCATAACAGGCCTCTATTGGCATCGGTTTAGGAGAGAGAGATTCCTAACAATGCATTGATTGAGCTGCATGCATACAGCCGCACACAATGACTCTGTTTGGCTAGAAAACACTGTGAATTTGCTCAATAGGGCTTTGGTAAGAAGGCTGGTTTTCAGCAGGCCTCCAGAGGAACGTGGAGTAGAGATATAAACCACATCTGGAGAATGAGACAGGGACAGTCCATCACTGTCACACACATGCAGGTGCACACATCACGTTATGCACATAAAATGCCAAAACACTGTGTATTTATGAAATAAACTCTTTAAATGAGTAATTCAAAAAATATGAAAGCATAAATATATAATTGGGGTTACAATTATTCAACTGATTAGTATATCTGCTGTAAGCATCAGTGCATTAAGAACATCTTTATAATAATAATAATAATAATAATAATAATAAATTAATATTTATTATTATTATTATTATAATTATATGTACAGGCTTTAAAAAATGTCTCTGCCCATAAATAATGATCTAGAATTTCAGTCTGACCATGTACTGCAAAATCTGATCATCACAATTATTAGTTTTTCAAAATGTCCACTGTAGTGTGGTGATTAATTTAAGTGATTAAATGTGGGTAATTAATGCTCTTCTGAGCCCTTTGAGAGGATCGATTCATGATGGACTAGTATCAAAAAACATCAGCTGGTATACAACTCTTCTCTTCATTTGTGAGTATTTAACGCTTTTTTGAGTTTTAAGCACTCGCATATGAGGCTGGAAGTGACACCAACCTGATATTTTCGAACTTGACATTCATATTTAATCTCACTTTAATACATTTTAGCAAAGACAGAAGAGTGGAGGTAACAATTAAAATCAAGTAACTTTCTCTCAGATACTGTTGGTACAATATCTGTACTTGCTCCTGTTTACTATGACAGAAATATAGGATTATTTAACACAAAATAGTATAAGCAACACTAAACAGCCATAAACACAACTACAACCCGACAGCTATCCCATAAGCTTTTATACCTTGTTCACGCCTACATAATTAAATATTCAGATACAATAGCATTTGGCCACTCCTTTGGATAATGCTGATTTTACTTGATCAAATTCAATTTTTCCAGTAAACACAGACAGATTACCACCAGTGTGGTAATCATGTGGGGAAAAAATGCAATATATGTGTGAGGTCTGTGTTAGTTTTATGTGTGTTTGTGTACCAGGTGAATGGATATCAATGATAAACTGAATGGACTGGTGTGAGGCATTTTCACAACGCTGTGTTTCATTGGAGGAAGACTGCACTGCCTCAAATGAAGTTCACTGAACACGATTTACTGCAGAGAAAGAGAGAGAGAGGAGTGGAAAACATGCAGATAAAGTCCTCCTTCTCACAAATGCCTCTCTCCTTATTGGTGAATCAAGATACACACATATAGGCTGATATTATTTATATATATATATATATATATATATATATATATATATATATATATATATATATATATATATATATATATATACACACATATATACACATATATATATATATATATATATATATATATATATATATATATATATACATATATATATATATATATACACACATATATACACATATATATACACACACACACACACACACATATATATATACACAGTATATATAAATGATTTATTATAAATATTAAATCAAATATTTTTATTACATTTTCATTTATATCTAAATAATCTCATATTTGCATTTTGAACTGTCACATTTGAGTGAGTTAACCTGCTAGCAAAGTGATTCAGTTTACTAGTGTTTACTGTCTAGTTTTCATCAAAAACACTTTTTGTGCATTTGTAATCTTTAGCCACATTTCCACTGAAATTACCGGGTCAATTTGTTCCAGGAACTGTTTTGCCAGGAACTGGCAAATTAGTCCGGTGATGTAGGACTGTTCGCGACTATCCAGTTCCCACTGGAATTTGTCGGTCATATTTTTTAAAACACCAATGTTGATTCGATTAGCATGCACTGCGACAGACTTTTAAAAATGGTAGCTGAAATAAAATGCTGCATGAACTCAACCAATCAGCATGTTCAGTTCCCAAGTCCCATCCCCGAAAGTTCCTGAATTTTTAAAAAGTACTACCTCATGAGCAGGGACTTTCTGAGAGGGAAATTTTTACCTGGAACTTCATTTAGACCCTGCGGTTGAAACACACCAAGTACCACCCCAAAGTTTCTAGTTCCTGTGGACAGTTCCTGCGGTGGAAACGCAGCTTTTTTCATTATTTGTTTAAATGGTGTATTTATCATAATGCACTTTTTTTTGTATTTGTTATCATTGACAAAATACAAATACCTTTTTTACCAAACCCATTTTTTTTTCAGCAATTTTGTTGACGAAATTAACAGTGCCTGTTGCATACAAAAATGCCTAGAGCAAAATCTCAAGCTCCGGTCTGGTTTTACGCAATATCCGGAAGTCTTTAATCCATCCGCCTGGAAACAAAGTTCTGACCACAATTAATTTATGATTGTGAATCTTTAATGCAACAGCGTGTGGATGTGAGCTTTTAAATCATTCCTGCCGTGTGTTTTCCCCACAGTATCTGTACCACTTTAATAATTTATATTGTTGTGAATGCATGTGCAACATGTTCACACACTAACGCACACATTAGCAAACTCACTTGGTGGTTGTGACGCGCCTCATTGGTCGATGAGCCCTCGCTATGAGTGTTTGTGTAGAGATAACACCCTCTCGGCTCAACAAGCTCTCGTCCTCTCTCTTGGTCGAGTGTGTTTGTGTGTGTGTGAATGATCCTCATGCCGCAAGGTCTTTATACCGAGCATCGCTGAGTAAGACTTTTTCATACCAAAGTAGCCAATCAACATGACCCTGCACTGCAGAGAGGAGAGAGTTTGTTCGTTTGACTTTTTCCAAGTCTTTCTCATTAGACGGGGACCCCTGGAGACCCTGCATGAGGTTTTAGAGAGCAAGGACCCTGCCTGCTCATTTTCAGTACCTGTCAGCTCACATCGTCAGAGGACCAGAGCAGATCAGCCCGTTTAGAGGCGAGAAATGACTGAAGAAAGTTACTGTAGGGTGAATGTCATGAAAACATGTTCAGGTCATTAGAAAAATAAATAAATAAATAAATGAATAAATAAATACATATTCAACGACTGATATTTAGAGGGCATTTTAGTCAGCTAGTTAAAGCTGACTAATTAATGACATGAGAAAATACTGATTAAATTTACAGGATATTTTTGTCAAAAGATGGTCTGTGAATAGTCCATTCAAATGCCATCTGAGAATGACTGAAATATTGGTGGCAGGACTTGCTCTGCCCGAGCAAACAAGCCAAAAGCTTTTATCTAAGCTGCTTGAACTAGAGAGAGGGAAGGACAAAAATGAATGGTAAGAGCAATATCTAGAGACAGATAAAAAGAAGCTTTCACATTACACAGTCAAGCTGAGCTGCTGTGTCTTTGTGTCTGTCTGAGCATAGTGAAGATGAAACACCTTCATCACCAGAGACAGAAAACAAGCCCAAGCTCAACTTATATTCTTTATAAGGCGTATATCAAGCATGTGCTGACTTTAAGAGGCACATCAAACGTGTACAGTCTTGATACAAGAAATCTTCAGCAAGAAATGTCACAATGACAAGATGGAAACTGAACAGTTAGGTTTCTCGCTGCAGGTACATCTCGTACTTTAATCTTAAAACAAGTTTTTATCTTTCTTTTCATCATTTAAATAATATATTAAAAAAAATAGATTAATCATGCCACATCTGTTTAAATTGGCCAATGTAGACAGGTTGCATGAAAAACCATGAACAAAACAACACAAGGTAGAAAATTTGATACAGACTATTAAATGCATGTTAAATACATCCAGTCAAGGATACAGTCAAGTAACAGAATCATGTCAATCACAAAAATTATCAACAACTTCGATAGATAAACTCATATTTTAAATATTTTTAGTGGAAAAAATATTAATGAGAGCTACCTATTCTGACATAGTACCTGGAAGCGCTGCACTGTCAACATAAACCACGTAGAAGACATTGAATGTGGTAATTACGTTGCTTTCTCTTGGGGATCAGAAACCTCTCGGATTTAATCAAAAAATATCTGAATTTGTGTTCCGAAGATGAATTGGTGGAATTACATGAGGGTCAATTAATGACAGAAATTTCATTTTTGGGTGAACTAACCCTTTAATATTCTTCTAGATTCTCATTCTAAACTTTTCATTTGTAATCTTCATTTTAAGGCCCTAAAGGTTTAATCCCAGAAACATAGGGATCCCAATGCAACTCCATGTCCAAATTGTTGAATTTGACCCATTTTTAATGGTCAAAAACCAAATGTGGGTAACTTTACAAACAGCTGAAACTTAATGTGTCTAAAGAAAAATATCTGAATAACAAATAATACTGAAACAAGAAATGTATCTTGTTTTCCTTTATCAAAACAACTGCATAGAACATCCCTGTCTGAGTGCCAAAAATACACTGAGATGGTCAAGTTGAGGCACATTAACTTGCTCTAAAAGGTGTATTTATAAGAATCTATATTTGAATCAGTTTCAGGGATATTTGGAAGAAATATCCCTGAATATCCCTACAGCTTCTGAACCTACCAAGAGTTCAAATACGCAGTATCGTAACTATGCTGTCACAATGACATTCCATTATCTCTGGGATTGAACTATAAAGGGTCTTAAAAATGAAGATTCTAAAAGAGAAGTTTCATAGGAACAAAAATGTAAGTGATATTAAGATCTTTAATACTTCTTGAATTACAGACATGCAAAATTTGTAAAAATAACTCTTTGGCACTCAGAGAGGTATGTTGTATATGCAATGGTTTTGATAGAGGGAAACACGGTACATTTCTAGTTTCAGTATTATTTGTTCTTTAGACATTCTTCAAGAACAGTGTCAGCTCAGCTGTATGCAAAGTGACCCATATTTGTTTTTTGACTATTGAAAATAGGTAAAATTCAACAATTTGAACATGAAACCACATTGAGAACCCCATATCTATGAGATTAAACTAATTAGGGCCTCAAAAATTTAGATTTCAAAAGAAAAGTTTGTTAAGAACCAGAATCTAAAACTCATACTGAGATACTTTTAATGTTTTTTTAAAGGCACACAAACTCTGGAAAAACTATATTTATGTCACTCAGACAGGTATGATCTATGCAATTATTTTGATAGAAAAAATTCTAGTTTCAACATTATTTGTTCTTCAGCTGTATCAGCTATATGCAAAATAACCCACATTTGGGTTTTGACTGCTGAAAATGTGTAGAATTTAACAATTTACCTTTACAGCCATATTGACAACCCAATATCTCTGGAACTGAACCATAATGGGCCTTAAAATTTGGGATTCCAAAAAAGAAGTCTGTTAAAAACCAAAATCTAAAAGGATATTAAGATATCTTTACATCTTTATATCTTTAAGATATAATGCGTCTTGAGTTACAGGGGTGTAAACTTTGGGGTTAAACAACCTGAAAAGTGCTTCTTCCCATTTTTGAACTGTCAACATTGGCATATTTTTGCTCCAAATTTCAGGTGGAAATTGTAATTTTGACCCCCCACTACAAAATAGTGGATTACTTAGTAAGTATACAGTACATGATATTTAATATTTTGGCTTTCATCACTATTTATGTTTGTCTTTCTTCAAAAATATTAACAAAATCCAAAATTTGAGCCAGGGAAGTTTCTGAAATTTGGTTGTCACAAAATTACCCTTTGTATAATCTGTGTAACATCTACAAAACTCCTGTTCCTGCCTGTATGCGTTTTGTTTCTTAGACTGGGAAGCAATTATGCCGATGTACTTGACTGGTCATCCCTCTTTTTTGCCTGCTTTTGTATCTCTGTCATCAAAACCAAATACCAAATACCATATGTTCTAGTTATAATGAGATGGAGGGACACATCAGAAGATCTTTTATTCTTGCTGTTTCTTTTTCGGGTTTCATTCTTCCAAACAAAGGCAATCAAAAAAGTACTGTAGTTTAACCAGTAAGCAGGACCCGATGTAAATTATGTGAGTTAAGGCTTGCTATAATGTGCTATAATGGCTGGAAAATGATCGTACCTAATGATTGATTCTCAAAAAGTCATTGTGAGATGGCTGGCTAATCGCTTTCTCAGCATTTCAAGGTCTTAAAGAGGTAGTTCAATAAAAAATGAACATTGTCATCATTTACTCACGCTCAAACCTGTATAACATATAAAATACGCCAAACTAAAACTGCACATATGATCTAAACAACCTTATATATCATCACATATACAGTGCATGACATATACATGTATACATGACACATATACTGTGACATAACACAACTGGACAAATATCTATATAGTTATTATGCTATAGATTCTGTCGGACTGTCATGTGTGCTGAAGATTTTGCTGTAAAAAACCCTCACGTGCACAAAAAACGAGTTCTGAAGTAGCCCAAATCTTAAGGATGTCAGCACTACCTGGTGTTGACAAGCTGTGAAAATTTCCACAGGAAACAGGAGTGAGAACAGAGAGTGAGAAGAACACATCCAAACAACAATCAACAGAGTGCTGACTTATTTATGTGACATGACAAATACAGCTCTGAAACGCAGGTCACACCACTCATGAGGAGTTTGGCTGTGTGAAACTTTTCTGTGCTTTCAACTCGCACACAGCCAGAGAACCACGATGGAGGGAGAAGTTCAGTCTACACAGTGTGCTGATCTTATTCTCAGTGTGTTGATTTTATATACAAATACGACAACGTTTATCATCACCATGATATTATCTATCACCAAAGCTTTTGATCATTTTCGGGACTGACGCAATTCTGTTAACTGACCCAACAGAGTATAAGTCTGTATTTTCTTTTACATTGGGTTCTGCAAGATGTGTTTCCAGAATTCAAGCAAAAACACAAAATGGCAAACGCTTTCTCAAAAAGGCTCTAATCTTACGGGCTGGCTGCTATGTAATTTCTGGGAGTTGGGTGCACAGGTTTTAGTGCTCCGCTGGGCAACAAAATTGTGCTTACAAGGTACATAGCTGCTCCAAAGAACGTTTCTGAGGAAAAACCAGACACATGTTCTGGTCAAAATTTGTGGCATTGCATTTACATTCAAGTTTTTTAACTGCTTTCAGAGTTACATTTATGATTTTAAGACACACTGGTCAATTATTGTGGAACCATCAATTTCAGATTTACTTGATGCTAAATGTTACATAAAACCAAAATAAACTGTGGCTGGTCATTTTATATGTCGGTCAGACAGTGTCTTCCAGTCTAAGTGGATGGTTTATGACTAGAAAATGACGTTAAACCGAGGACCTGACTCTCTGGTCATTAAAAATCCTATTGCACTTCTCGTAAAAAGAGTAGGGTTGTAACCCTGGTGTCCTGACTAAAATCCCTCCTTTGGCCCCAATCATGGCATCTTAATAAACCTCATCCATTGAATTGGCTCTATCCCTCTCTCCTCTTCACCTATAGCTGGCGTGTGGTTAGCGCACTGGCGCCGTTGTACTGTGGCTGTCGTCGCATCATCCAGGAGGATGCTGCACTGGTGGTGGGTGAGGAAATACCCCTGATATGACTGTAAAGCGCTTTGGATACAATAGTACATAATAGAGCACTATACGGTATAAACACTTAATTCATTCAATCATTCAGAAAATGCTGCAAAGTGGACCAGATTTCATCTGACTCCGCATGCATAGCTGGAAGTAATTCATAAGGGTCAAATCCATGAAGTCTTGCTATAACTCTTAACCTGTCTTTTTCTCTCTTACATACATGCAGAAGACTGTAGGTGAGCTGTTTTCTATTACCACCACATAATAGATGCCTGGGGGAACTAAACTCACAAGAACATCTCATGGAGAGACATACTTGTCATTCAATTAGCTTTTTTCAATGTGTGAAAACATGCACACACAGCCTGAAGGACATGCTGAGGCTGAAGTTTTTCTAATTAAGAGACACTGATGCATGAAAACACAATGTGGTTGCATCTCAGTCGGTTGATTTTTACATAGACAGCAGAGACATTTTACTAATGTACCACTTACACGCATCTATACTGCCCTGCTTTCATCACTAACTAAACAAACTGTAGCAAATTAGCTAAAAGGGAAATATGAATAATATACAAATACAATTTGAATCAGTTAATCGAATTAACTTGTTAATATTACCATGAATTAATCTGTTCAGCCAGCAAAAACTCAGTATTAATCGTCTATTAACTCTTCAGAAAGAATATTTTCCATGGCCACAGAAAAATAACTAGCTGTTATCGTAATCGTTATCAGTGACATTGGTTTATAAGCAGATCAGAATCAACTCGCAAGAATGTGCACACAAGTTTTATTTAACTCCCTCGGGTCGGTGGTCACGCCGGCGATTTTTTTCTTACCAGTGTGAAAGAGACTCAAAATACTCCGTCAATGTTGCACATACAATTAAGAGTTATACACCATTTTAATCTGTGGAATATCTTCTTTTATTTGTGTACACTCAGAGTAAAAACAAAATGTTGTGCTTTTTGTAGGGGTGTCCTCGACTACGGATTTACATAGTCGAATCTGATTCGAATCAGATTGCCTATATTCGACTGATAGTCGAATCATATATGTTGGGGTTGGGGGGGGGGATTGATTTGAGCTTGAAAAATAGCAGTCCACTAGAGAGTGTGCACGGACTTTGAAAGGGCCGTGCGCTGAACTGTGCACGAGATAGAGCGGGACACGGAAAATGAAGTAGGCCTAAGGCCTATAGCCTACCCGCGGGCGCGGCTTAAGACAACTTTTATTTTCTTTCACACACAGCACAGAGAAACGTCTTTCTAATAAACCGACCAAACTGCCTGTCAAGTGATAGACGAAACTGACAATGATTTGATCTTTTTTAAACAAATGAAACGCAATGTGGATAAACATTCACAGCCACGATGTACAGAACACCACACAAAGATATAGAAGAAAACGAATAAAAACATTTTGGATAAATAAACCTTAAAATATAGGCTATATAAAAATAACTGCAGAAAAGCCACACTGCAGATATAGGCTACATTTCATATGTCGGCAAATCAAATTACATTGGCTAAACTGTCTGTGCAAGCAAGCTTTAACTCTACAGCGCAACATTGATGCACCAAAAAATTTTATTCATTTAATAAAAAAATTATAATTTTTTTTTTTTTTTTATCAAACATTAATTTACAGAATTGAATTAGAACAGAAATATGATCAAGTCAAACTGCAAAATGCCTCAAGTGCAGGGGAACATATATTCAAAACACAAGCCACAAATAATTAAATTAGATAACCCAGAGTGATCAATAAATAAATTAAAATTAAAGAAATTATTAAAATAACGAAAGTATAGCCAGAATTGTCAACTTTGTCTTTTTAACTGCAGAGACAATAAACGCTGAACTGGAGTGGCAGTCTTTTTAGCTAAACATTCACAGCATCCAAAAATCTAATTACATCCGTCTAAAATAGTTTAAAATCATTTGTAGCTACCCTACCTGATTGAGAGAGAAAAATCCAGTCTTTCACGCGATCTGCCTGTGTCCGTTTGAGTCTTTTCAAATAGCGCGCTATAGTCAGCTCGTTGGCCGGCAGAAGCGCGCCGTAGTGTTTGTCATTGTTGAGTTCTAGGACATGAGCTGTTGGCACAACTTGCATCATACGTTTTTTGGATCATATTTTACTATTTCAAAGTGCATCCAATTGTACACTTTATCCAAGACATTGTTAAAGATTTAATCCCTGCCGCAAAGATGCTCCTCTGCCGGTCACAGATCATGGAAGTGAAATTTAACGGGGGTGGTTAGATTTATTCACGCACATTAAAAATATTTATTAAAAGCTTCTTTCTTTTCAGATTTTTATTTATGGTATTAACATAATAGGCTGTATATTAACCTATTGGGAAAGAACCAGTATGTCTATGTAAAATCAGATATTGAGCACCCCCATATCTCTTCTCATAACACCTCTGCGAAGATTCGACTGTGAGATTGGTAGTCGAATCAGGCTCCTCCTATCGAAGATTCGAATCGTTGACTATTCAGGGTCACCCCTAGCTTTTTGCAAAATAAAGAAAACTAACATGATGCGTGATCTCTCGTCTCCCTCTTAACGAACTCCAATCTGATAGTTCTCAGAAACTGTAACTTAGTGAATACTAATCACAAAAAAATTAGACTTATGTCTAAAGAGATGTTGAAATGTCAGGTTTTAAATTGTGTAAGTCAAATCGAAAACAAAAATTCTGTTTATGTAATCTGTATGAAAAGAGACACGTCAGACGCCCGTGATTCAGCTCATTATCCGTTAATGCGGCCACACCCACGGAGTGAGCGCTATTCAGACGCAAATTCTGAGGCAATACATGTATACATCATCTCAATCGTGTATTTATTGTCTTCAAAAGTGTTTATCTGTATGTTAAAGCCATGGTTAGCGACCTCTGGAAGCCTTTGTTAGTTCCTGGAATGTCCTGTTCTTCTTTAGATTAATTTGTGGACTAAATGTGCACAGAGTGCCCTCCAGCTGCAAGTATGAATTGAAACACAGTATCCAGCGCTCATAGTGATGACAATAAATATTGAATAAATATTACTCCTCTGTATAGAAAATTGACATAAACATAAAAGAATCCATCAATATTTCTCCAAATGTGCATGCTTTAAGCTAATGGCTATATGAAATACCATAGAGGTAACATAATTGTTCAGACACTTTGCATCACAGAAATACATTATATTTTAAAGTATATAATAGAATACCATTATTTTAAATTGTAATAATATTTCACAGTATTGCTGTTTTTTCTGTATGATCACAGAGGGTTTTTTCACAGCCTACCTGACTGAAAGAGCTCATTGATCTGCAGGTCATTAAAGATCATTATGCAAATCTTTTGTCTTCTCAGGTGTGAATCACCTCACTATTCATGAATATTCACGCCTCCACGCATACTGTGTTTCTTGACAAAAAGTGTCTTACAAAAACTTGTTACAACAGAGACACGGAGACTGAAGTAGAAGCAATCCAGTTAAGTATTTATTCACAAGTTGTAGAGCACAGAGTAATAGCAAGCAGATATAGCGTGATGAGAGATGAATGGGATATAATACTGTCCTTATAAACTTGCAGATGCTGGATGAGAGATGCAATGGAGGGAGACGATGGAGACACTCACACACACAGGTAGGTTTGCACACGGGGAGACCAGGAGACGAAGGAGATGAAGGAGATCGCTGGAGCAGGTAGGTAAGTTGTTTGGGAGTCCTTAAGGTAAGCATACATATGACGTAGTGCGAACGAGACCGGACAGTGAGTGTGTGTGAGTGTGGTGGCTTTATGGTGCTGGTGATTGCAGAGTTAATGACGTGCAGGTGGCGGTGATTAGAAGGCTGGTGATTGAGTGCGTGGGTACTGCAGTGAGGTGGAACCTGACGTGTCTGTGACAGTACCCCCCCTCCCACGGCCCGCTCCTGAGGGCCGCGGACCTCGACGCCGTGGTGGTCGTCCTCTAGGTCGTGGGGCAGGTCTGTCCGGGTGATTGGCGTGGAAGTTCTGTAATAGAATAGGATCAAGGATATCATTCTTGGGCACCCATGAGCGTTCCTCGGGGCCATAACCCTCCCAGTCAACGAGGTATTCGAGCTGACCACCACGGCGCCGGGAATCCAGGATCTCATGAACCACGTAAGCTGTGCCGTCCTCCAGGATGAGTGGAAGGGGGGGCTCGGCGGCTGCCACGTCAGGTTCTGTGGAGGGAACAACAGAAGGGTGGTGAGGTTTTAGTAGAGAAACGTGGAAAGTAGGATGAATTCTACTATACTGTGCAGGGAGTTGGAGACGGTAAGTGACGGGGTTGATCTGCCGAAGGATGGTGAACGGGCCAATGAAGCGGGGACTCAGCTTCTTGCAGGGCAGACGCATCCTGATGTCCCTGGTGGACAGCCAGACCTTCTGCCCCGGTTGATAGACTGGAGCGTCGGAGCGCCGAAGGTCGGCTGTCCTCTTGCGTCTGCGCAGGGCTCTCTGCAGTTGGTGGTGAGCTGAGTCCCATACCCTCTCGCTCTCCCGGAACCAGTAGTCGACTGCAGGGACGTTGGAGGGTTCCCCATCCCAGGGGAACAGCGGGGGTTGGTAGCCGAGTACGCACTGGAAGGGTGTTAGTCCAGTTGTGGCTTGACGGAGGGAGTTCTGTGCGTACTCGGCCCAACCCAGGTACTGGTTCCAGGAGTTCTGGTGGCCGTGACAGAAGGTACGCAGGAAGCGGCCAATCTCCTGGATCTTCCTTTCCGTCTGCCCGTTCGACTGAGGATGGTATCCAGATGACAGGCTGACGGTCACACCCAGGAGGGAGAAGAAGGCCTTCCAGACGTGGGAAATGAATTGGGGTCCTCTGTCGGAGACTATATCTTCAGGTATTCCATAATAGCGAAAAACATGGTTGAATAGCATCTCTGCTGTGGCCATAGCGGTAGGTAGACCCTCCAGGGGTATCAAACGGCAGGACTTAGAGAAGCGGTCTACCACCACCAGGATGCACGTGTGACCGTCAGACTCAGGGAGATCGGTGACGAAGTCCACTCCCAGGTGTGACCAGGGTCGCTCAGGAACGGGCAGAGGAAGTAGCTTGCCGGTGGGAAGATGGCGTGGACTTTTGGAGATGGCGCACTCCCTGCAGCCCTGCACGTACCTCCTGACGTCGTTGGCCATGTTGGGCCACCAGAAGCGTTGTTTGAGCAACGAGAGGGTCTCATTGACCCCCGGGTGACCAGTGCCAAGTGATGAGTGGGTATTGTGCAGGAGTGGAGTGCGACGTGCCCGTGTGACATATTGCAAGCCTTGGGGGCAACCCGGCGGAGTGCGTGTGGAGGCATTGGAGGAGGGAATGGTTTCTTCAGACCACTGGATAGGGTTCACGAAGATAGACTCCGGCAGGATCTTTTCAGGCTCTTCGGGCTTTTCCTCAGGGGAATGGATACGAGACAGAGCGTCAGCTTTAGTGTTCTTAGAACCAGGGCGGTAAGAGATGGAGAAATTGAATCTCGAGAAAAACATGGCCCAGCGAGCTTGGCGAGGGTTGAGTCTTTTGGCAGCCTTCAGATATTCAAGGTTTTTATGGTCAGTGAGAACTTGAAACGGATGAGTAGCCCCCTCCAACCAATGCCTCCACTCCTCAAGGGCAAGCTTGACGGCCAGGAGTTCGCGGTCACCGATGTCATAATTGACCTCCGCCGGGTTGAGCTTGCGGGAGAAGAAGGCGCATGGATGGAGTCTACTTGGCGTCCCCTGCTGCTGTGAAAGGACCGCTCCCACTCCGGTGGTGGAGGCGTCCACTTCCACGATGAATGGTAGGTCCGGGTTAGGGTGGACGAGGAGGGGAGCGGTGGTGAAGGCTCTTTTCAGGGTCTCGAAGGCGTTGGTGGCAAGTTGGGACCAGGACAGAGACTTGGGCTGGTTACGGAGTAAGTTGGTGAGTGGACTGACGATGGTGCTGTAATTCTTGATAAATCTGCGGTAGAAGTTGGAGAAACCTAGGAATCGTTGGAGCTCTTTGATAGTTGATGGAGTGGGCCAGGACTGGATAGCGGTGACCTTCCCCTCGTCCATCCGGATGCCACTGTGGTCAATGATGTATCCTAGGAACTGGACGGAGGGCTGGTGAAAGGAGCACTTTTCAGCTTTTAGGAAGAGGTGAAACTGCCGTAAGCGTTGAAGGACCTCCGCAACGTGGTGGCGATGTTCGGCCAAGCTCCGGGAGTAGATGAGGATGTCATCAATATATACCAGAACGAACTTGTGGAGAAACTCCCGGAGCACCTCATGAATGAAATCCTGGAATACGGAGGGGGCGTTGACCAGGCCATACGGCATGACGAGATATTCGTAGTGTCCGGTGGGCGTGACAAAGGCGGTCTTCCACTCGTCCCCCTCACGTATCCGGATGAGGTTGTACGCGCTGCGGAGGTCCAACTTGGTGAACACAGTGGCACCGCGGAGATGTTCCAGGGCCGCTGGGACGAGGGGAAGTGGGTAGCGGAATTTGACGGTGATCTTGTTGAGGGCACGGTAGTCGATGCATGGCCTCAAGCCTCCGTCCTTCTTTGCCACGAAAAAGAAGCTTGAAGCAGCAGGGGTAGTAGACGGGCGGATGTATCCCTGTTCGAGTGCCTCCTTGATGTATTCCTCCATGGCCTTCTCCTCCGGTAGTGATAGGGGGTAGATGCGTCCCCTAGGCACTGGTTCACCCGGTAGCAGATCGATGGCACAGTCCCATGGCCGGTGTGGAGGAAGTTTGGAGGCGCGCTGCGGGCAGAAAACGTCACTGAAGGGGGCGTAGTCCGGGGGAACATCCACGGAGCGTTTCTCGACAGGGCTTTCGATAGAAGTGGCGTTCATGGAGAGAGACTTGGAGAGTGGAGACTTTGGAACAGGAAGCGCTGGGAAACAGTCGGGAAAGCAGTGATCGCCCCACTTCAGGACTTCGCCCGTGCGCCAGGAGATGGTGGGATTGTGTTGTTCTAGCCACGGGCGCCCTAGAACCACGTCAGCGGTGGATTCCTCCAGAACCAGCAGATGTACCTTCTCAGAGTGCAGGATGCCGACACAGAGTTGAAGAGGTCCCACATAATGACGGATGTTCTTACGGCTCAGGGGTTTGCCCGTGATGGAGTGGATTTGATAGCAAGTCGGAGACGGGGAGACTTTGAGGTTGAGTTGTCGGCAGAGGGCACCAGAGATGAAATTTCCTGCTGACCCTGAGTCGAGGAGCGCCACCACTGGAACAGAGGTGTTTGCAGCAGTAAGGATTACAACAGTAGTGAGTGGTTTCATCTTTTGGATAGAGGGAAAAATTGCACTCACCACGGGCCGAGGAGGACGGGTTGGGCATGTAGAGATGACATGCCCCGGTAATCCACAATATAAACATAAGTTCAGGGTCAGCCTTCTTTGTCTTTCATTTGTGGTGAGACGAGAATGATCAATCTGCATGGGTTCGGTGGCTGGTTCTGGAGGGCTGACGGGTTCGGACCGACGGAGGAGGTTGGTGATGGTTGACTGGCCCTGGTGCTCTAGGAGACACGACTGCATACGGGACCCCACGCGAATGGCGAGTTGGATAAAGCGTTCAAGTCCAATGGAGTCCTCGTATGCAGCGAGATGCAGCCGCATATTGGGTTCCAACCCCTGACGGAATGATGTGATGAGAGCTTGTTCATTCCATCCGCTGGTGGCGGCTAGCGTTCGGAACTGCAAGGCATATTCGTTAACAGAGAGATTACGTTGTTTTAGATTGTAGAGTTTCTCACCAGTCGATGAATCCGTCAGAGGTTTCCCGAAGACCTCCCGGAAGTGAGAGACGAACGCCGAGTATGATCTGACCACAGGGCCTTTTTGAGTCCACAGAGAATCTGCCCATTGCAGGGCCTTACCTTGCAATTGCGAGATGATGAACGCTATTTTAGCCGCGTCGGTGGTGTAGAATTGCGGCTGCATCTCCAGGACCAGTTCGCATTGGAGAAGGAATCCGCTGCATTCCTCCGCCGATCCAGAGTAGGGCGCCGGTTTGGCCATGGGACTGGCGGTGAATGCTGGTGAGGAAGCGGTGCTGGCTGGTGCTGGAGTGGAAGCGTTGCTGGAGGAAGATGACGATAGCTGTGGTGTGAGTGCTCGGCGCAGCGTGTCCACGAGCTCTTGAAACGGGTCGTTGGTGCTCATACTGTGAAGTTGTTATGGTCCGGTCTTCTGTTACAACAGAGACACGGAGACTGAAGTAGAAGCAATCCAGTTAAGTATTTATTCACAAGTTGTAGAGCACAGAGTAATAGCAAGCAGATATAGCGTGATGAGAGATGAATGGGATATAATACTGTCCTTATAAACTTGCAGATGCTGGATGAGAGATGCAATGGAGGGAGACGATGGAGACACTCACACACACAGGTAGGTTTGCACACGGGGAGACCAGGAGACGAAGGAGATGAAGGAGATCGCTGGAGCAGGTAGGTAAGTTGTTTGGGAGTCCTTAAGGTAAGCATACATATGACGTAGTGCGAACGAGACCGGACAGTGAGTGTGTGTGAGTGTGGTGGCTTTATGGTGCTGGTGATTGCAGAGTTAATGACGTGCAGGTGGCGGTGATTAGAAGGCTGGTGATTGAGTGCGTGGGTACTGCAGTGAGGTGGAACCTGACGTGTCTGTGACAAAACTAAATCAATATATTGTTTTATATGAACGAGTAGGCAGGATAAATTTTTACATCATTTTGAAGCAAAAACTCTAGTCTACAACCTCCAATACCCAGAAGTCTTGTGAAAACAGATTTAATATATATATATATTTTTGGCTTTATTTCAGTGACTTAAGTTTTTTTGCTTTTTCAATAACCATGCATAGACGTTATTCCTTCAAAAACACAAACGTACATAGATGTTCCTCACATATTACTGTAGCCTAGTTTGTGCTGAATACAGTGTAATGACACTTTTTCCATTAATATATTTATAAACAACTGAAAAAAGCACAAATGTCAGGGCATGTCAAAACTTCTCCAGGGCCCCAAAAATCCTCAGACTCCAGAGGGTTAACTAAATCACAAACACATAGCTGGACTAAACACACACAGATATTACAAATCACGCATACATAGGAAATGAGAGAGTGGAAATGAAAGTAAACCACAGCATAACATGGGAATGGAGCTATGAAAAGAGTCATTTAACAAGCAGTTTCTCATTTTAAAGCACCTTTGTTAACAAATTGGTTCACACTTAATACTAAATCACCATTTAGTGTTCAAATATATGATACTTGCAAATGCCTTAGCTGTTGAGGAGCATCCGGATATGCGGTCTAATGAGAAATTCTTGATGGTTCAGTCCGATGGTGCTGAAGTTATAATCAATATCTTGTGCGTTGAATGAAGAAATGACGACGAACTTGCGCTGTTAATTTGACCCTGTTGTCGAGGAAGTTGCGCATAATTTGAAGTAAATGAGGCCTGCCCACCCAGCTGCACCGGCCTGGATGGCCAAGGTCTCATGTGAACAGTAATCGACAGAATCAGCAAGAACAAAGAAGAACCAGAAAAAGAGACAAGCATGTTACATGTGCATGAAGCACAGTGACATTGTCAACTAATGTAATATTTATATAAGCCATAAAATATTTTTGTCTCCTAAAGACAGCAGCTCTGGCTTTTTAATAGAAATTCCCATTCATCTTCCCATTGAGTCTTTGTTCACTGTCAGGAAAGTAGAATTTATTTTAAATGTGATAAACACTTGGTTGAGTAGACATATGGTATTACTTATGCGTTAAATTTAATTTAAACACATTTTCGTCAAAAGCTCATAAAGGTAAAATCGTAAAGCTTCTTGGAAATTACATTTACTGTGACTAAAAGTGTCATAAAGCTCATGGGTGTTGACATATGCCCCTCAATATGTGTGCTTGAGAGATTGTTAAATCCTGACGGGATGGCGTGGTGTCAACTGGGCATGTGAGGATGACCAACATAGAGGGAATAGATTTGATTTCTTCGTCTGTCTTTCAAGCCTGCTGTGCTACCACAGGCCATTTGGGAACAAAAAGCAAATAAACAAGAGGGAAAAGTCGATTGAGACAGGGAGCGTGACAGACGGGAACAGACAGAGGGATGAAGGAAAGGAAAAAATGTGAGTAATACAGAAAGATGGCAGCCATTTTTCACCAGTGTTCTGCTTCTGTGCTTTACTAGCCTGAGCAAAAAGACTGCATTCTGAAACCTGTCACACTGGAGATGGGCAAACTCACTTGCAAATGCATTTTACAGCAATTCACCCAAATAATTCTGTCATTTACTCACTGTAAAAAACAAAACAAGATATTTTAAAGAATGGAGACTGGATGCTGTTTTCCATGCAATTACAACGAATGGGAATAGAGGCTGTTACTCTTCAAAAATGAGGAAAATCTTCAGATAAAAATAAATAAAAGTTGTCCATAAGACCTGCACTGTATCCTCGGATATCATATAAAGTTATGATTACGTGGTTGTTTAAAGCTGCAGTCCGCAACTTTTTTTGGTTAAAAATGATCCAAAATCAACTTTTGAACAAGTACATAACCAGCCAGTGTTCAAAACTATCTAATTATCTTGTCTCGATTCATGACGGTTACCTTGTAATAATGTTTTATAATAAGAGCGAACTGCGAAATTCAAGCATGCAGCAGTTCCTCTGTGCGTCATTACGTCACGTCCGTAAACAGAAAGGAGTCCCGTCGAGAGGCTCAGTTAAATCATGTGAAGAAGCTGCCGGTAGCGGCACGTTTATAGCCTTTTCTCACAGCAGCTGAAATAATTAAACTTATCATTTTGATGGCGGATTGTAATCCAGAAAAGTCCAAATGACAATCATCAGTGCCAACTGGAGATTCACCCGTAGTCAAAAAGCAAAAGACTTCAGACTGTGGAGTGGATACAGAAATTGAAATCTACAGGTAACGCTAATACACACTAAATACACAGTCACGCAGTGCTGATGTTGTTAACATTAACAATTTGAGAACAATATAACAGTAATAATAATTTGCACGGTTTGGTGTGATCAGAGCTAAGCGATCGTTAGATTTAATCATCATTGGCAGCGTGATTTATTATAGGCCTAATGCTTTTATCCTCAGTTGGTCAAAACAAAAGTGGCAGAAATGTTACTTACTTGTTCAGATGATATTTTCCAGTGAAAATTCTTATATTGGTCATACTTTCAAGACGTAGAGTCTGTGATTCTGAAGTTCAGTATCCACACTGGTGCGGTGATTGACAGCAAACATTAGATTCATCCGCGCTGACGAGCTGTGCCGAGGCACAATGCATGTACAGATAACTGTTCCGCATATGACTGCAATCGCATGTTTCAAACAGAGATGGCGACAAAGAGGAAAAACTGCGGACAGCAGCTTTAAAATAGACTTTAAAGGTAAAGTATGTAAGATTTATGTTAAAATACATTCTCTTAACCCAGTTTATTGTTCATTGACTACTATTAGTATACCATTCAAGGGTTTACCTCTCCAATAGGTGCAAACATTGAGCCCCCAAGGGACCATTAAATCATTAAGAGAAGTCCGCTCAGATCTGTCAATCTCTTTAGACCTTCAAAGATTGTCATAAACATGTCAATGTGAACTAAGCACTGCGTCAGGGGTAAATGTCAAAAAATGGAACCCGAAGCAGACACGTTGGATAGGTTTATTATAAGCGAAACGCTCGGATTCGCTCTAGTCAGAGTGTTATTAGTCTACTCAACTGCTTACTAGTAATGCATAGCAACCTAGCTAAAGGTATGCCTAATATGTTGGACCTTTTATTAAAAGTAGCCTACTTTTAAGCCTATTGTTGAGACATGCATACACAAGCACCTGTAAAAGCTATGTGTTTGAACGTTTAAGTTGGGGGACGCGTAAAGTTGGAAAATATGCTTTATTTTTGTGCAACTAGTGTTGCAGAAAATACATAGTTCACTTATAAATGTAAAATAGACTGAAATTTAATTTGTTATCCCTTCTCTAAAAAGCTGTTAACTGCTGCAATAGACAAATCCGGCGAAACACGGAAGTAAAGCAGCGCCGCCATTACTGCGTGCCTTGCTGCTAAGGAAGTAGCAGAAGTAGCGTGTTGGTCCCGTAGGCTGTAGCAGATGTTAGCTATATAGTTTTTTTAGTACCTATGCTGTCCAGTGATGCCGGGCAGAGCGTGTTGTGTGGTTGGTTGTTTTAACAACAGCACAAAACTACAGGCCTGGAATAAAACCGTTTGTGTAATCCACGAAGCTTTGTTGCACATTGACTGCCCATGTTTACGGCCATACGGATTGCACAGAGTTCCTGGTCGAGCGGAGGACCAAGATGTGCGTCAAAAGTGGATGAAACACATAACCGAGATGGCTCATCGCATGCCAGATGATTAATAAAATAATCTTGAATACCTATAAGAACATGTATTTTATTGCTACAACTGGTCGTGGCGCATCCTTAAAAATATTTTGGTTTGCCGTAACAGCCAAAAAAATAAAAAAAATGGTCGGTAGGTCGTAAAAAATGTAAAAAAAAAACCTCTTTTATTGCATCACAGTAAGTGTATTGTGATTGTCAAAACATTTTAGTAACTAAGCTGAATTTTATTAGGTTTAGTGACATGTTACAATGTTTACATGGTAGGCTACAATTTCTGGTAAGCTACACTTTTTTATTATTTTTATTCAATTATTATTATTTAATTATTATTGTGATTTGATATTAGCTAGGCTACACAAGGTAGGCATTAATTTTTCTCAAGAAAAAAACAACTCACCTAACTTAATGCTGTAAACATACAGAGAGCCCTATCAGCTGGCAGTATTATTTAAAAATAACAATTTAAATATAATGCATTTTTTATTATAATAACAACTTTATTTAATGATATAAGTAAAAATATAATAAAGATGTAATACAGTACACATATCAGCCAAAACAGGTTCTGTGTGAGGGGCTGCTAGCTGACAGCGTTCGGTCATTTCTGAGAGATTTACCTCAGACGAAGGTAAGTGTGAATACATAAATCCATTTTGAAAAACATGTTTACAAGAACATAACATTATACGTCGTTTGATGTTGTAATATTTTTTAATCTGTATTTCTAGCATGTCACATTTACAAGCACCAAAACGGTATTTATTGTTTGAATTTCGTAATAAAATTGACAGAATCTGAGAGCTGAGATTTTTTTCTATCATAAGTAACCTGCTCTGTCTAGTCTGTCGGTCTCTGTGTCCTCTTTACTTCGCGATTTTTCTGTGCTTGAGAAAATGGATGTGTGGCGTGAGAGCGTGTGAAAAGCGTCAATTGCGTGTGTCTCACATTTTATTGCATTTGTATTAGCTGTTTGAAGAGTAAAAAAAAATCCGTGGGTCTTAATGCAATTACAATCGGCAAGTCGGTCGGACTAAAAGGGGAAAAAATAATTAATTGGGTCGGTCCTAAATTGACAGGGTCGGTCGGGTTATGGCAAACAAGAATATTTTTAAGGATGGCCTAATAATTATTTGAAACTTAAGCTTGTGAACATATTAGCAACACAGCTAGTAATGACAGCATTCGGTTTTATTGTTGTCATCAATTAATACACTTCTTAATTACATTACATTACATTATTACATTATGTTGTCAATAAATTACCTTTATCGGTAAGTTTTGGCCACTGCCTGACATCATCTACGTTACCCATGTTCCCTTTCACCAGACATTTTCTTTAATGAGCAGGATGAACTTTAATTGAAATGTCATTAGAGGGCACCGGCAAGGCAAGTGTCACACCGTCACACTTCGCAGGCACGCAGTAATGGCGGCAGGCAAGATGGCGGCGCCCATAGAGTTCGCGGCGGATTTGTGTATAGGGTCAGTTGAAGTTGAACCGCATTAGTCTGAAATTTGTGAACAAATTATTCAGAGTTGTATGCAACTGTATCATACTTTTATGATGTTTATGCACACTTTCTGGCCCCTTTTCACTGCCAATGCATGAAGAGTTGCAATCAGTACAATACTTCAAAACCTTTTTATTGCAAATAAAGTAATTGGATTTGGAATGATATCACTAACCACCATCAGACCACACTGTGAATCTGGAATATAAACCTTGCCATGCAAGTAAGTACAAACCCGATTCCAAAAAAGTTGGGACACTGTACAAATTGTGAATAAAAACAGAATGCAATTATGTGGAAGTTTCAAATTTCAATATTTTATTCAGAATACAACATAGATGACATATCAAATGTTTAAACTGAGAAAATGTATCATTTTAAGGGAAAAATAAAGTTGATTTTAAATTTCATGGCATCAACACATCTCAAAAAAGTTGGGACAAGGCCATGTTTACCATCCCCTCTTCTTTTTATAACTGTCTGCAAATGTCTGGGGACTGAGGTGACAAGTTGCTCAAGTTTAGGAATAGGAACGTTGTCCCGTTCTTGTCTAATACAGGTTTCTAGTTGCTCAACTGTCTTAGGTCTTCTTTGTCGCATCTTCCTCTTTATGATGCGCCAAATGTTTTCTATGGGTGAAAGATGTGGACTGCAGGCTGGCCATTTCATTACCCAGATCCTTCTTCTACGCAGCCATGATGTTGTAATTGATGCAGTATGTGGTCTGGCATTGTCATGCTGGAAAATGCAAGGTCTTCCCTGAAAGAGACGATGTCTGGATGGGAGCATATGTTGTTCTAGAACTTGGATAGGGGTTGTCCTTGTCCTCTTTAGTCCGGATGACATGGCATCCCAGTTTTCCAAAAAGAACTTAAAATTTTGATTCATCTGACCATAGAACAGTTTTCCACTTTGCCACAGTCCATTTTAAATGAGCCTTGACCCAGAGAAAATGTCTGCGCTTCTGGATCATGTTTAGATATGGCTTCTTTTTTGACCTATAGAGTTTTAGCCGGCAACGGCAAATGTCACGGTGGATTGTGTTCACCGACAATGTTTTCTGGAAGTATTCCTGAGCCCATGTTGTGATTTCCATTACAGTAGCATTCCTGTATGTGATGCAGTGCCATCTAAGGGCCCGAAGATCACGGGCATCCAGTATGGTTTTCCGGCCTTGACCCTTATGCGCAGAGATTGTTCCAGATTCTCTGAATCTTTGGATGATATTATGCACTGTAGATGATGATAACTTCAAACTCTTTGCAATTTTTCTCTGAGAAACTCCTTTCTGATATTGCTCCACTATTTTTTGCTGCAGCATTGGGGGAATTGGTGATCCTCTGCCCATCTTGACTTCTGAGAGACACTGCCACTCTGAGAGGCTCTTTTTATACCCAATCCTGTTGCCAATTGACCTAATAAGTTGCAAATTGGTCCTCCAGCTGTTCCTTATATGTATATTTAAGTTTTCTGGCCTCTTATTGCTACCTGTCCCAACTTTTTTGGAATGTGTAGCTCTCATGAAATCCAAAATGAACCAATATTTGGCATGACATTTCAAAATGTCTCACTTTCAACATTTGATATGTTATCTATATTCTATTGTGAATAAAATATAAGTTTATGAGATTTGTAAATTATTGCATTCCTTTTTTATTCACAATTTGTACCATGTCCCAACTTTTTTAGAATCGGGTTTGTAAATGTTACAAATAACCCCATCCATGGGGTTATAATAAATGTTATAATGATGAAGAAGAAAACAAGTTTGTGGCACTGACCATGTGAACTCTTTTGTAGAAACAGATGTCCTTGCTTCCACTCAAGCACAAGATGCTATTGGGAACATTCTCAAATCATGCTTGAGAACATGATCGTCAGTTTTTGCTCATACTGCACCCCCACTGCATAAATGGTACTGTAAGCATGCAATGTGTTGGCCAAGCATTCACATCTGTGTGTTCTTGCGGAGATTAAACTTCTGCCCAAATGAAGAAATTCAACTGTGCGTGTGTGTCTTAAGGGAATACAGCCATCTGAGCAGAAGTGTGTAGATACATGAGGGACACATGTTAAAATGAGTGTGCAAGAGTGGAAAAACAGCATGACAGACCTGTGTGTGTGTGTGTGTGTGTGTGTGTGTGTGTGTGTGTGTGTGTGTGTGTGTGTGTGTGTGTGTGTGTGTGTGTGTGGGCGCGTACGTGCGTGCGTGCATGCGCGTTTTTGTGATTTATGAGGACACAAATTTGTATAGTGACATGGGTATTACATTGGTATTACGATGTAAACATGAAATATGAGGACATTTCATGAGTCCTCATATTTAAAATAGCTTTAAAAAATAGTAAACAATTTTTATTAAAAATGTAAAAATGCAGAATGTTTTCTGTGATGGGTAGATTTAGGCGTAGGGGTAGTGTAGGCGGATGGAATGTACAGTATAAAAACCATTACGCCTATGAAATGTCCTCACTAAGATAGCAAAACAAAATTGTGTGTGTGTGTGTGTGTGTGTGTGTGTGTGTGTGTGTGTGTGTGTGTGTGTGTGTGTGTGTGTGTGTGTGTGTGCGTGTGTGTGTGCCAATTTAAAATGAGTGACATCAAACCCAAGAAGCCCAGCACAAGAGGCCAAAACCAGCCTTTAATATTCATGGTAAGGGTATATGTGTGTATAGTATGTGTTTTTGTGTGTCAGTGGCTGTAAAGGGAAGAGCGTATTTGTCAAAGTGCTATTCACTGTGGGTCACTGACCCACAATCTGAACTGAATCACCCACATTTGAACTGCTCTTGACCTGCTCACAGAAATCACACAGGCAAACACAAGCATCCCAGCGCTAGGCCTGAAGGAGAGAGTTACTGATCAGCATTTTGTTCCAATAATGATTCAAAAGTGTACCATAAGGCTTGTGTATAAAGAATTTCTAATCAAATGAGCTATTTTCAGAGATACCTCTCTGAACAAAAATGTACATTTTAAAACCAAGGCTTGATAAAACATACAGTAAAAACAGTACTATTGTGAAATAATATTACTATTATTATTATTAAAAAAAAAAAAAAACTATATTATTTAAAATAAGTTTTCTATTTTAATGCATTTTAAATGTAATTTATTCCTGTGGTTGCAAAGCTGAATTTTTAGCAGCCATTACTTCAGTCCTCAGTGGTTGAAAAACAGTTTTTGCCACTTAATAGTTTTATGGAAACCATGATACATTTTTTTCAGGATATTTTTTGATTAATTGAAAGTTCAAAAGAATATAATTTATTGCAATTTATTTAAAATTATTATAAAAATTTTTTTTTTAAACAACGTATTTTGTAATTATGTAACAATTTTATATACATACTTAAAAATGTATATCAGCATCAACACAAAATCATATTGTGGCGAGAGGGAGAGTGAGTGCGGAGACAAGTGGTTAGAAAGTGGGTCAAGTGCATGATGACTAACACCTGTCTCTAATTCTAGTAAATGGCGAAGAGACGGGATATGACGTCCAGACAGACCTGGATAAGAAGAGAGAGAGACACACCCGCACTTCCTGTGTTCTGAGTTATGCTTTAAATGTTACCTGCTGAAGCACAGAATTTTTTTTTTTTTTTTTTTTTTGAGTTAAATAATAAAATACACAGAAAGCATTCTCACCGCTCTGACTACTTCTTCTTGCCTATTTCACCGTATGACACAACCATCTATGAGCATTCTGGGATTCCCTATTCTGGGATTTCTGAAAAGAATGAGGGGAGGTGGGCAAAGGGTCTGAGGAAAAGAAACAGATAGTTAAGGTGATGGACACATAAAGAAAGAGCAGTCTCCATTTCAGCTTCAATTAAAGTCTCTCCACTCTTTACAGACAAGCTTAAGAGAATCCATCAACTAACTTCAACGCTAACATCAGTCAAGACCCTCTCTCTGACACACACTAGTTCCCATGTGTGTCAGGGTGTAAATTACTGTGCTAACATCTTATATGAAAGCTGTCATCTTAAACTCAAAGTCAACACTGAAAATGACTCGAGCTGAAGGAAAACGTGTTGAGATGAATGTTGAGTGAGATATTAAGGTGAACCCAAAGACTTTGATTAGCAGATTCATGAAGGCTTGATGACTGAAGAACTTTACATGGAGGTAAAGCAGAACTGCACTAACAAAAAGCACCACACAAGAGAATTACCACAGTTTTTGGACAAATTACTGTTTGTATCATGTCAATAGCATAGCATATGAATACAGAAATCATTTAGTACAATATATCAAAAGTGAAAAGGTACAGTGATGATATCAGAAACCACAGATAGACGCACAAACGTTCCTTCTCTATATATCAGGTGCTGCAGTCAAAAAACAGTGGCAGAAATTTTAAAGTGGTGGTTCATTGCGATTTCACTTTTATTTAACTTTAGTTAGTGTGTAATGTTGCTGCTTGAGCATAAACAGTATCTGCAAAGTTACAGCGCTGAACGTTTAATGCAAACTGAGATATTGTCTTTTAAAGTTATGGCAGTTTAATGCCTACAAAAATGACCGGTTTGGACTACAACAAGCTTCTTCCCGGTGACATCATAAACCCTACAATTAACATAAACCCTGCCCCCAGGAACACGCAACAAAGTGGGCAAGGCCCTGTCGCGTGCATACAAGTCTTCTTCCTAGGGACGCTGGATTTCGGGAACAATGTTTAAAATTTATGTTGAATTCTGTTCCTGACAATTATAATGCTAATTTAGCTGTCTGTGCTGCACATTTTATGGAAGACAGCTTCCAGAATCTACACGAATTCAATGCTGGATTTGCACAAAGGCTATTACTGAACGATGGAGCAATTCCCACTTTAAAAGCAGAAGCTGCTGTTTATGGGCCCCAACCTGTAAGTATGTTTTATTTTTTTATAAATTTATATCGTTTCTGGGACGTAAACAAAGACCAACGTGGTTTAGCTTCACTAGCCAGTTAGCTAAATTTTATTTCATACTTCTTCAACAAATGCCTACAAACACCAACAAACTCCTATGTAATCACACCAGCGAACTTCTGTTGGTGTTTGGTGGCGTTTCTGTTATCAGTGTACAGCATTGTCTCATTACGGCATTTATGTTGTGTTTACCCACCTGCTCGTTCATGCTATGAATTAAACAATACCTTTACAAAAATGCTACTACTCAGTCATGTATTCAGCTACAGTAAAGCTTTAATCAGAACACTATGGGGCAGAAGTAAATCAAAAATACTTTACATTCATAAACGTCCATTAAAAGCCGTGCTTGCAAAGTTACTGCTTGACCCTCTTCATCATTACTGCTATCTGGGTCTGATTCGGGCTCAAATTGATACAGCAATATTGACGCCATTATTTACATTTCCACTGAAGCAAAGACTGGACTATGACAACGTTTGCCTGTAATGGTAAGGGGCGTGGCGTTTCCGGACAATGTGAATCGTGACAACGTATTCCGGACAGCGAATCACAACACACAGGGCCAGCTAACCAATCTCAGTCCCAGTGGCGGCTGGTGCAAAAAATATTTGGGGGGGCGCAAAAAAAAAAAAAAAAACAATTTAGAAATGCAGGAATGAATAGGCTAATTGTTAAATAACCATTTAACTAGTGACATAATAATGTATCTATCTAAAACATGGAAAATTCTGTATTTAAAGCATGCCATAGGGCTGAGATCTAAAAAAAAAATCTGTATTTAGTTAAAAAAAAATTTAAGATCCTGCCCAATATTGTTCTAGAAACAATGTTCATATTGAAGGCTATGAAAAAACATGAATGTAACTGTGTAGTATATGCTTGCTGAAGGCTCGTCCACGCCTGACTGCACAATGGAAATATTTTCCCGACTTTCTAACTTTTACAGATGGAGAATATGTCTGTCAAATGTAAATTATGCACTGAGGAAATTATTAAATGTCACTTCAGCTTAAAAAAAATGATTAATAGAGGTATGTTTGTTTCCACCAATCGCTGCACAAGTTAAGGTTACGTATGATGACGAAAGCACGTTAGTGCAAGCCCTCCCGGAACCCATAGAGATTGCATTGCAGCGCCTGCAGTTCGAAAAAAAAAGACACCAAACTACTGTAAGGGCCGTCGGTGAGCGTCTGTCGGTCTAGTTTTATGGTGTGTTCCATGTGTCGGCTCTAGTCGGGCTTACTTAAAATGGTAAGCAAGCACTGCTTTGTTTTGCGGTTTGTATATCTGCAGTCCTAGTTTTGGTTTCCCTTTTTAAATGAAGAACATAGATTATTGATAGCTGCTGATATAGATAGTTATTTCCTTACAAGCAGGAGCAGAATGCACATGCTAGTTGGCAGTCGCCTGTAGTTTTTGCAGTGTTCAAGCGCAGCATTTTGGCCCAGATGCCGCCAGCAGAGTTGTCGACGCTAGTTCTTTGACGTTGGATTGGTGTGTCACGACCTTAAGTTTTTGCCCCTCACAGGGACTCCATAGACAGCAGGAAATTACAGCTCTATCTGCTGTACAAATGAGAGGACTGCTGCACTTCTCTTTTTATCTGTTGGATAACTGTAGATATAGACTCCCAAAATCATGAACACATATAAAAACATCCCCATATGCTGCTCTTAAGTGTAAAGGTCCGTTCACACCAAGAACGATAACTATAAAACTACATAACTATATTAGCATCCTCATCAATGCACAATGTTATTCTTTTTATTCTAAGCGCGCACTGCAGTTTTGTTGTCTGCCGCTTTAAATGCTCGAGCTCTTTAAAGCAGGATGGATTCTGATTGGCTTTCAATGTTTTTATCATTCAGCAGTTGGAAAAAATTGTTTTGAATGTGATTCTAAAGATATAGTTCCTCTATGTCATTGTCGTTATAGCTATATCTTTATATATCTTTATATATCTTATATCTAACTATATATCTTTATCATTACAGTTATCATCCTTGGTGTGAACAGGACTTATAAAACCACTCTCTGGAAGAGTTTATATTTTTAAAACAAAATTTTATTTTATAATTTTCACAATCTCTTCAGGTTAATCTTGTAGAACCCAAATTGCCCCAAATACAATAGGCAAACTACAATACGTAGACAACTAACATCAACTATCAAAATTACATCATAAACAAAATACAAAAGAGGTATGCAAATGCATAAACTATCAAACTATCTAACAACAAGCCAACTAACATCAAGTATCATAAAGTAATTAACAAAATGTGATATAAAAACCCATAATTGAAAAGGCAAATAATGCACATTAAAGTGAAAGTGAAGTGATGTGTGGCCAAGTATGGTGCTCTGTATTTCGGCCATTCAAAGATGGGCAGTGAGTATTGAACACACACCATAGACACACCCGGAGAACATTTTTCCATTAGTGACATAAACACACAAACACATTGGACAAGAAATGAATGCATACAGCACTCTGGCTGCAAACAAACACCAAACAAACACCAAAAGTTTTAGATGGGCAAAAGCCGGACTAACACATTCCCTCAGGATCTCTCTCATACTGCAGAGATGTGAGAGAACAATCACTCACTTATCACTTATATCAACTCAGAAGAAAAGTCTGTGTGTGTGTTGGGATGTAAATTGCCCTGGGCACTGAAGCTCCCTTTGGCACTTAAACAGTGAGAACACCCAGAATCCACAAATACAGTGACTCTAATAGAGAAACAAGAGATATGGCCAGATAAAGCACAGAATATTGCAGAGAGAAACAGAAACACACAAATAAAAAACAGAAAGTGTGTTTAAACAAGAAGCCCTGTGTATAATAATCATAATTGAGGTACATTTCAATATTATTATCCTAGTACTGTAATATTCACCTTATACTGTAATCATTACAAGCACAAGTTGAAATTGCTGACTAACACGTTCATTAGGCTTAACTGAATACATAAAGAACTAACTGCATAACATACTATATTATAGCTGTATATCACGGCCATATGGATATTACTTTGACGCACTTCCTGTGTCCTCGTAAACCGAATGGCTTAAAAACATACTAAACTGTGTTTTTTTGAAAATTAAAAAATGCAGAAGATTTTCTGTGATGGGTAGGTTTAGGGGTAGGGGTAGTGCAAGGGGATAGAATATACAGTTTGTACAGCATAAAAACCATTACGTCTATGGAGAGTCCCCGTAAACCACATACAGGTATGTGTGTCTGTGTGTGAGTGTGTGTGTAGGTGTGTGTGTGTGTGTGTGTGTGTGTGTGTGTGTGTGTGTGTGTGTGTGTGTGTGTTACAGGCTGGAGTTTAAGAATCAATGAATGAAGAAGATAATTAATAAACGGCTGAGGAAGCCATCTGGAAAAGCACTGCTGCAGGGAAGAGACTGTACCGCTCTATAGTAATGCTGAGGAAATCCTCTCTCTCACACACACACACACACACACACACACACTTAGGGTGCGTTCACACTTGTCATGTTTGGTTCGATTAAAACGAACCCTGGTGCGATTGCTCAGTTAGTGCGGTTCATTTGAACATATGTGAACGCTGCCATCCGAACCCTGGTGCGCACCAAACAAGCGGACCAAGACCGCTGAAAAGATGGGTCTCGGTCCGCTTCCAAACGAACTCCGGTGCGGTTCGAATGATATATGAATGCAACACGGACCAAAGACATGTAACTGAACCAAAAACAGGAAGACGAGACCCTAAAAAGGATAGAATCGTCACGCATGTCAGTTTTTCTCGTCATAGACGCGAGTTTGCCCATGACAGGCATCAGACGCGCGTCTCCACGCAGCAGATTGTTTGTTTGTGTGACGGAGGGATTCCCGCCGGTGTTTTGACTACTTTACACATTTATAAGCTCTTCACGAGTTCCCAGCTGGCCAAAATACCATCACATGCAGGCTACGCACCGCTACGCACACACAACGAGCACATTTACCTCAGCACACAGCATTGTTTTGGATGTTCGGTAAGTTCCGTCTCAAAATAGGCAATACGTCATAAAATCCGACCAATCACGTTGTGAATGTATCCCTATGCCTTAAGGTTCGGTATCTTTTGGTTCGGTGATAAAATTGCCAATCTGAGCGCTAACCGGACCAGGACTAAATGTTTTTTTTTTTTCTTCTTTGGTCCGGACCAAATGAACCAAACGAACCGAACTACAAGTGTTAATGCACCCTTAGCTAATTGAGGACATACTCTACAGTTCAATAGTTTGGGTTCACTAAGATGTTTTTTAAAAGTTTTTGAAAAGTCTCTTATGCTCACTAAGGCTGCATTATTTGATCAAAATACAGAAAAACTGTAATATTATGAAATATTATTACAATTTAAAATAACGGTTTTCTATTTTAATATATTTTGAAATGTAATTTATTCCTGTGATACATAGCTGAATTTTCAACATCATTACTTGAGTCTTCATATTTTTTGTGGAAAAAAACAGCATTTATTTGAGATTGAAATCTTTTGTAAACACTAAAAATTTTATTTTTATACATATTTCATTTTTTTTTCTTTACTTGTAACATTATCAAAATGTACACTTGATCAATTTAATAAATCCTTTCTGAATAAAAGTATAGTAGTGAAGTAGAGAAAACAGTAAATTTGTAATAATATTTCACAATATTATTGTTTTACTTACTTTTTGTTATTGATCAAAAAAATGCAATCTTGATGAGCATAAGAGACTTGTTACAAACACAAACACATATATATTAGGGATGTACCGATACCGATACCAGTATAGGTATCTGCCCGATACCAAGCTCGTGTACTTGTACTCGTACTCTTAAAAATACCCCCGATACCAAAGACCGATACCTCACATGACGCACCTGACAGAATTTTCCGTACACAGATACACCGGCGGCAGCAGCAGAAACAATGTCAGCCTCAGTGGTGTGGGAATAATTCTCTCTTTCTTGTGCACGATCCCAGTTTTCTCAGACAGAGTGTGATCAGTTCTCCTCGCGCCTGAATGGTCAAATGCACACATAGTTGTCAAAATGTCCATCGTGTGGAGTATCTCACGTAAATAAAGTCGGTTATGGCTTAAGTCAATGTAAACTTTTGGGTGAAAACAGGATATGTGTCAGTATCCGTGGATTCGGTCTTAAAGGGACCGTAGCCTATATTTGTCACAGTAAATAAATGTATAGTAACTAAACCTACTGTATCTGAAAAACAATTTTATTGAATTTGTATCTTTTTAGTATTTGTTGTATTGTTTGTAATTTGTAAATTTATTTTTATATAACAACAATTATACAGTGCCCTCCACAAATATTGGCACCCTTAGTAAATATGAGCAAAGGTGACTGTGAAAAAAAATCTGCATTGTTTATCTTTTTGATCTTTCATTAAAAAAATTCACAAAATTCTAACCTTTCATTGAAGAAAAAGAATTGAAAATGAATGAAATAAATGTTTTTCTCAAATACATGTCTGCCACAATTATTGGCATCCCTAGAAATTCTTCTGAGTAAAATATCTCTGAAGTATATTCCCATTCACATTTACATTTTTAAGCACACCAGGGTGACTAGGAGCATGAAATTGTGCAGCCATGACTTCCTGTTCCACAGGAGTACATATATGTGTAAACACAAAGGCCAAATCCCCTTAATCATTCATCACAATGAGAAAAAACAAATAATATAGTTCTGATGTGCAGCAAAAGATCGTTGAGCTTCACAAAATAGAAAATGGGTATAAGAAAAAAGCTAACGCATTGAAAATCCCCATTTCCACTATCAGCGAAATAATTAAGAAGTTTCAATCAACTAAAGATGTTACAAATCTGCCTGGAAGAGGACGTGTGTCTAAATTGTCCTAATGTTCGGTGAGGAGGAAAGTTTGAGTGGCCAAGACTCTTCAAGGATCACAGCTGGAGAATTGCAGAAATTAGTTGAGTCTTGAGTTTCAGAAAGCCTAAAAAAAATTACCAAACAGCACCTACATCCCCACAAGTTGTTTGGGAGGGTTTCAAGAAAAATCCCTCTTTGCTCATCCAAAAACAAACTCCAGCATATTCAGTTGTCAGACAGCCTGGAATTTCAAATGGCACCGGCTTCTGTGGTAAGATGAAACTAAAAAAAATAGCTTTTTGGCAGCAAACCCACCAGATGGGTTTGGTGCACACATGGATAAAAAGTACCCCATGCCCACGGTTAAATATACTGCTGGATCTTTAATGCTGTGAGCCTATTTTTCTGATGGAGGTCCTGGACATCTTGTTCAGATACATGGCATCATGGATTCTATCAAATACTAACAGATAAAAAAATCAAAACCTGACCACTTCTGCTAGAAATCCAATAATGGGCAGTGGTTGGATCGTCCATCAGGACAATGATCCAAAACAAACATCAAAACCAACACAAAAATGTGTCACTGAGCACAAAATGAAGCTTCTGCCATGGCCATCCCAGTCCTCTGACCTGAAACCTAAAGAAAATGAGTGGAGTGAACTGAAGAGAAGAAGCACCAACATGGAGCTGGAATCTGAAGGATCTGGAGAGATTCTGTATGGGGGAATGGTCTCTGATCTCTTGTCAGGTGTTCTCCAAACTCATCAGGCATTATAGAAGAAGACTCAGAGCTGTTATCTTGGGAAAAGGACATTGCAATAATTGGGTGCCAATAATTGTGGCCAACATGAACTAGAGAAAAACATTTATTTCATAATGAGCTTTTCCACCCATTTTCAATTATTTTCTGTCAGTGAAAGGTTAGAATTTTGTGAATTTTTTGAATGAAAGATCAAAAAGATAAACAATGCAGATTTATTTTCACAGCTGCCTTTGCTCATATTTACTAAGGGTGCCATATTTGTGGAGGACACTATATATTGCTGATTATGCCCTTTGAAGGTTATTGGACACTGTGAAATTTCTGTTCTTTAAGTTTGTTGACAAGCACAAAAAATTATTACTTTTTATTAATAATAAAGAAGCTGTCCTACATTCATTAGTCTCACTGTTGTGCTTGGAAAACTGCAACATCACCAAAAAAAGAGAGAGAGAGAGAGAGAGAGAGAAATTAATAAATGTATAGGCATCGGTATTGGTATCAGCGAGTACAAGAAAAAAGTATCGGTACTCAAAAAATGGTATCGGTGCATCCCTAATATATATATATATATACCGATGCACACACATGAGCAATATCACACTCGTAGCCATGCGATATGGCTGTATATCAGCACGGCTGTAATCCGGCCGCGGCCTTGTGCTATAGGTAATCACAGCGTGCTGATATACAGCCATATCGCATGGCTACAAGTGTGATATTGCGTTTATACAACAGTTCGACTGCATAAGTGTTTAAATAAATAAGAACGGAGTGTCTTTAAAAACCATCTTTTGTGCGGGACTAGGCCTGTCACGATACCTACTTTTATGTTGTGCGATATATTGTCCCAGAAATAATTGCGATAAACGATATTATTGTAATTTTAAGACCATTTTATGCCACTGAATATATAATCATAATATAACAGAATAAGTAGGCCTACATACTTTCAAATGATAATAACCTTTTAATTTTTTAGACCATAGAAATTAAATATCCTAAATCAAAATAAACTGAATAAATAGTAAATAAACATTTTTAAAAAGTGCAAACTGTAACAAGTAGAAAAAAACACACTTGAAAATGACAGATTTTTCCCTGTCCTTCTTTACTCTGTAAAGTAAGGGTGCACAATATTTCTGAAAAAACAAACAGTCAGATGTCCGTATGAACAAAGGCACAGATGCCTCAACAGGCCACATCTGCTGCTAAAATTATTTTAGTGGCACCATTTTGCACTGTGACATTTATTTTTGAACCAGAAGAGTGGATTGCGGCTTTGACATAATGGGCAATATATTGCGTCACAAAAAATGATTGAGGTCATGTACATATATCGTGCGATAAGTCCATATATTAGATAGATTATTGCGACAGGCCTATGCGGGACTACTTCCTTCCGCCATGGATTCAAATCTCAAGTTGACAGTTTAACAGTTGAGCCCAAGCCCAAGCCCAAGGTAAATAATGCACATTAAAGTGATAGTGACGTGATGTGTGGCCAAGTATGGTGTCCCATACTTGTTATTTGTGCTCTGCATTTCGCCCATTCAAGTGCACACACACAGCAATGAGTATTGAACACACACCATAAACACACCCGGAGCAGTGGGCAGCCATTTTTGCTGTGGTGCCCAGGGAGTGATTGGGGGTTAGGTGCCTTGCTCAAGGGCACCTCAGTTGTAAATGTTCTGACATAGAACCCGGAAGCGCTGCACTGTGTTTACTATGTGAACAATGTAGGAGACTGACATGGAAGAGAAGAAATTGTTGAATAAAGTTGTTTTTTTTTTTTCCGATTTTTTTTGCACACAAAAAGTCTTGTCACTTCATAACATTAAGGTTGAACCACTGGAGTCACATGGACTATTTTAACAATGTCTTTACTACCTTTCAGGGCCTTGAAAGTGGTAATAACATTGCAGTCAATCGGAGGCCAAAAAGCTCTCGAATTTCATCAAAAATATCCTAATTTATGTTGATGAACGACAGCCTAATGGGTTTGGAACAACATGAGGGTGAGTAATTAATGACAGAATTTTCATTTTTGGGTGAACTAACCCTTTAAGACCTGCCAGCCTTTTGTTTTGACTTTCTTTTGTTGGGGATCAAGACTTTTTTATTCACACTGTGGTGATTGTGTGTGTGTATATATATATATATATATATATATATATATATATATGCGTGTGTGTACTCGTAAAAATACCCCCAATACCAAAGTCCGATACCTCACGTCATATATATATATATATATATATATTTTTTTTTTTTTTATATATATATAATACATATTATACACACACACAAACAGTGTTCTTCAAAGACTATACTTAGGGCAGCTTTTCGGATTGCTCCTGCACACCTGCTTTCATGCCTTCAGAGGGAAAAGAAAACTTTACCTTCACTTAAAGAACAAAGGAAAGTGCAAATGCCGGGAGCAGCATAGATCTCAGTCGAGGTCTGCTCTCAGTGCCATATGCACATCAATCCCAGAGTCCACTGGGGACAGCTCCCTTCACCTGCTCAGATGAAGCAGCCACACATGCAGGACACACCTGAATAACAAGGGCCAGACATTCAGTCCTAAAACCCAGATCTCATTTGGGTGAATGTGAGTGTGTACTGTGTCCAGATGGGCTGGAGTCCACAGCAGACATGCTAGTGCAGGTTGGGTTTGAATGAGCTAAAAATAGCATCGGAAGAACGTGAGACGCCTCCGCAAACGGAGCCCCCCATCTCCATCTCTGCCGTGATGGATGGCATCGTCGTGCCGAGCGAACGTGTGTGCCAGAAGAGGGGGCAAGATGCCTTCAGAACCACAGAGCATTGCGGAGACAGACAGATTATAGAAAGACGGGAATGACTCAATGTAGTGTTGACAACATAAAAAATGGAAGCTAAATGATCAAACAGAAAGTGTGAAAGAAAAAGACGATCCTTGTGAAGTGACACGGTTGAACGTTGTGAGTTAAAAGCGTATTCATGATTGTGCATTATGGCTGTGAGCATGCTGTGGTGTTAAAAGTGCATCCATCACCTATATTTAAGTATACAGTGTAGGAAAAAAGGGGGGAGAAATGAATGAGATGGAGACAGCGAAGGAAAGCAAGCTCTTTATGTCATTTACAGCCTCAGCCTGCTGTGGCTGAGGTGAATAGCTAATCTCTTCTGCTTAGGTCCAAACAAAAGCTGCTCTCAATTAATGGCCTTTATTAAGCAGCAGGGCAGCCGACGTAGGGCTAATCTGCTCAAAACTCAATGCTAATAACGCTAAAGACACTAACCCAAAAATATTCATATCTCGAGCAGTGAGTTTAAGACAAGCATTAGATCGGACAGATGCAGTCAGCCACCAGTATTCCAGATATTATGCTGTCTCAGACCCATCAGTCTGTCTCAAGCTCGGATGATGCCGTCTCGCTTCAATAACATCACATATCGTTCCGGAACACAACATCAACACTGACTCCAAATACATGCCATTAGTTTCAACAAGGCTTTGCTAACAATGTTGCCATTCACTGGATATCTGTAATGCAATTAGACAAAATTAAATTAAAATGAATCATATTTACTTTCTTAATAAATGGCCACGGTTAGAATTTATTAGCATTTGGTTTTGATATTGCAGGGTTTGGTTTGGTTTGGTTTGGAAAAGAAAACAAAAAGGACATTCAAAAACCTCTAAAACAGTTTTTCTTCTCTGTTCATGTAATCAGTGTTGAGTGGGTGGTAAAAATTAATATTGGCCAATAATATAGCTTAAAACTCACCGCCCTATCAAGTCCTAAATGATAAAAATCATGCACTGCCCTAGAAATGCACAATTACATTCAAAGCAGATGCAGAGATAAATAAAAGAACACCGTGCAGCGCTTTACTTTGAAACATGCAGTGCATATAATTATATGATTAATAAATTGCAGCCTTTGCATTTCGGCTGTGATTTCTATTAATCATGCAGCCCTACACCACCCTACATTATTATCCACTGAATACTCATAAATACATGACATAATGGCAGTTAAATGTGCTGTGAATGTTACTTCATGCTTTAAACACTCATTAGACGTCCATAGAGGAAGGCCAGGTGGACTGTAAGGTGTGTATTGCAGCTGTCGCTGTGCTCTGCGTCCATACTGTGCCACACATGCCATCTGTCAAGAGAAGATCTGGGACCAGGAGCCTGATTACCAGAGCACTATGAGTGTATACAATCACAAAATCACTCAGGACACTGCTAAAATTGTGAAACATTTAATGGGTTTTAAAATCCAGTATGGTAAGCCTTCGTAAAAATCAACTTACATCTAGCTTCTGACCAAGGCTGTATCTCACTACTAGTTTTACTTGATCTTAGTGCTGCATTCGACACTTTAGATCATAAAATACTCTTAGATCGACTACAAAATTCAACCTGGTCTCATGGAAAGACGTACTTGTGGGAACATTTTTGCAAGTCGCAAAATATTTACCGATATGTATCACTGCAGTTTCCAACAGAAATGAACTCTAGAGGCAGTAAAACATCAAGCACTTTAAATCGTTTTCATACACAGTTATGATTACAGGGTCAGATTATGGATTAATAAAGACTTGTTTTCACATCTCCTTGCACTATATTATGTTATGATCTCAAAAAGCTTTTACCAAAGTGTACGATTTGTAAACAAATACATTTTGGACTTTGCATCGCTTAACCAGCTCCATATGTTTCGCTTTTCTGACATAACAAGTTTGCTTGATAGCTCAGCTGATACTGAGTTGTACTTGGGTACAGGCTTGGGTACGAATCCTGTGAAAGATGAGTAATGGTAAAAGAGTTCCAAGATGAGAGATCAAATACAAGCCAAAATGGCATGATTACAAATGCTTTTTATGTCACATTTGCTTTTGTTAACACTATCGAGTAGGTTTAGGTGTAGTGTTTGTGGTACGTTATTTTTAAATGAAATGGAGCATTAGCGCCAATCACTGGACATTTCAAATCAGAACTGCGGTGACACAAATAAAAAAAAAATCAATAAAAACGTACTATATTCACATTCATCTGTTTCGGAAAAAAACTGAACATGCTTTTAGTGCCACTCAGTGGACATTTCACATTGAAACTGTCACAAAACGTTCATTTTTGTCCATTTAAATGAGGAGAAAATGTAAGATAGCATCAGTAAATTATGGAGTGCCACAAGGATCTGTATTAGGCCCTCTGCTATTTTCAATATATATGCTGCCACTTGGCAATATTATAAGAAAACATGGAATTAGTTTCCACTGTTATGCCGATGATACTCAGATATATATTTCATCACGATCAGATGAAATATCCAAATTATCCAAGAGTGTGTAAAGATATCAAATATTGGATGGCCTGTAATTTCCTTTTATTAAATTCAAATGAGACTGATGTATTACTTGTTGGACTAAAAACCTGTACACATAATCTCTTAGAATACAATTTGCATTTACAAGGATGTACTGTTACATCATCCTCTACAGTTAAAGACCTGGGTGTTGTATTAGATTGCAACTTGTTTTTCGAAAATCATATTTCATGTGTTACAAAAACAGCCTTCTACCACCTCAGAAACATCGCTAAGCTACGGAACATGTTACATCTGTTTCTGATGCAGAAAAGTTAGTTCATGCATTTATGACCTCTAGACTAGATTACTGTAATGCATTAGCTGGTTGTCCTGCATTCTTAATAAACAAGCTACAATTAGTCCAAAATGCAGATGCTAGAGTTCTTACTAGGTCAAGAAAATATGATCATATAACACCAATTTTATCATCTCCACTGGTTACCTATTAAGTTCCTTATCAATTGTAAAGTATTGCTACTGACCTATAAGGCCCTAAATGGTTTAGCTCCAGTGTATTTAACTGATCTTCCATCACCCTACTGTCCATTACATTCTTTGAGATCACAAAACTCTGGACTTTTGGTTGTACCTAGGATATCTAAGTCCACTCCAGTTTGGATCCAGCCTCTTATGAAGACTTCAGTTCCCCGCGAAGACTTCAAATGATGTAAACTCTGGATCAACATTTGTTAACACGTATTCATTACTTCATTGTTTCTGTCTTAAATTAATACATTGTTAGCTAACTGTGTGATTTGTATCTGCACATTTCTGAAATAACATAACTTGGACACAGTCACCTCTGATAACAGATTACTCTAATTGTAATGTTGACATGCATCTTCTGTAAAGCTGCTTTGAAACAATATGTATTGTAAAATGTGCTATACAAATAAATGCGTATTGAAGCGCAAAACAGTATTTCATGTAGGCGTCCAAGACATCAACCTAAACACAACACAATAAAGACTTCATAGATAATGATGCCTATAAACATCTAAAAACTCAAGAGTGATGTGGCATAGTGTTTAAAACTCAGGTTTGAACCTTTGAAAGGAGCAAGCTATGTGCAATCATCTCTTCAAACATGGTTCATTTGACTTTATTCCAAGTTTTCTGCTTTGTTACATAAAGACCAACATTTAAGATGTTATTTGATAAAAACTGCTCAAATTTTATTCATGCTTGTCAAACATTTTAAATGAGTAATAACTTAAACTTCTTCTCTTCACACAAAGCTATTGTATGGCTTCAGAAGATTATATAACACAAGTTACTTTGATTACATACTAATCTCCAGACGATGAGCCACCAAACATCTTTCAGCACATTCAGATGGTTCCTTTAAAACATTCTAAAGATCTCAAAAACTGAGATCTGAGATTGGCTATACTTTCTTAGCCAGCTTTTGGGAGTTGCTGTTGAAGCAGACATAAAATCAGTTTTTGTTGCTTTAATGGCGAACTTCATTATTTGAGCAGCACAGCTGAACTGGGTAATCAACCTGAATGAACAAACTCATGCCAGACATCTCTGTGAATGGGAATGACAGTCAGTATGAAACCAATAAAGGGATAGTTCACCCGAAATGAAAATTCTGTCATCATTTACTCACCCTCATGTCATCCCAAACATGTATGAATTTCTTTCCCCTGTGGAACACAAAAGGAAAAATATTGCAGAATGTCAAGAGTACTCTTTTTCATAATGGGGATTGTCAAGATAGAAAAATTATGGAAAAGCATCATAAAAGTAGAGCACTATATTCCAACTCTTTGAAAGTCAAACAACAATTTTGTCTTGTTTTCGTGTACAAATACCTTAATATTCTTAAATCAGGATACATTTATCTGATAAGCAGAATGACTTAAGATATTAAGTCTTGTTTTTTGAAAAATGTATAATGCTTAAAGTTTAAGTTTTCTATAAAGTTTATGCTTAAAACAAGAAAAATATCTGCCAATGAGTTCAGAAAAATAAACTCACTTCAAAGGGAAAACATTTTTGCAGTGTTTGAGGAACAGACCGAAATGTAAGTAATTATTAACTGAAAATCCTCTCAACGTAGCTCTCAAATCACATTCAGTTCAAATATTGCGTGTCAAGAAGTTTGACGTCAATGATGTCAGGCGTCATTGATGTCAAACCAAGCACAGCGAATCTTGACGCACGAGATTTGATAACTACTTTACAAATCTACTTAATAATGACTTAAATTTCACACAAAGCCGTCATATGGCTTTTGAAGACTTGAAATGTGGCACATGAATCATATGGACGTCTTTTATGTGGCTTGTTTTATCATTTTTTTGGAGCTAAACAGCTCCAGTCCCCATTATGAAAAAGAACAGTCTAGATATTACGCAATATGTCTTCTTTTGTGCTCCACAGAAGAAAGAAAGTCATAAGGGTTTGGAACATCATGATGGTAAAAAAAAAATTATTTTTTAAAAGAACTAACCTGTTCCTTTAAGCAAAACCAATATTTGAGAAAGGAAAAGTTGAAAACATGGACATAATTTCTTTGTGAAAAAAAAAATGAATTTCACACATGAGATACGAGAAGGTTACTATTGTAGTTTACTTAGTCATCTTTTTAACAGAGATGAAAAGTGCATACACCCACATGCATACAGCAAAACTTTCGTCTGTAATCTACTGTAAAGCGTAACATTTCTCTCCCAGCAGTGAGATCCCTGTAGTCTGCGCTGTGTGTAAGTACATCGCAGGTGTCCCTCTGCGATTAACGTCAGGGAATAGGGCTTTTGTCACACTTTGAAATCTTTAACCGAAACCCTCCAGAGATATGCGCTCTTCTCCACATCTCACTTCTTTATCCACCTTTTCCTTTCTCTTTTTATTATTACACATAGTCTTATGGAAGTCACCCTGCAGTGTAGCCAACAACGTTCTCAAGAGAAACCGTGGCAAACCGTGGCCAAACCCCAAAACGCAAACAAACCTACACAATATACATGGTAGATACAGCTCCTTAGGTTCAAATCTTTTTTAAAAGCCGGGGACACACCTAACGATTAGCTGAAACATTCTAAGACTGAACTGAACACACATACCGATTGTTTCCTTCGACTGGAGCCGATTTTAATCGTTGACAGTCGGAGAAGAACACAAACGTTTACGATTGAGACCGCTGCTAAGCAACACACTGTGCGCGGGATCTTGAAAATGGATGTAAACAAACAGCTGGCGCTCTTCATCTGCAGCTATATTTGTGCGGAAAATAACAAAAAAAGAGGAAAACGCGCACTTTGTTTTCAACAGAGAGAATTTGAGGTGAGTAAACTTTGGTAAATTAATCTATTTTTAGAGCTTGCACTCCGGTGGTGTCGCCGTTGTTAAGCAACGATAAGCTGCGATCCTCAATTAAGCTTGTTCGACTTGAAACGGCACTGTACAGACCATTAAATTACCACAGAAGTAAATTATACTACCACAATGCGACCTCAAAGGGCACTTTCACTTTCGCGATCAAAGGGGCAGGGCTCTTTATATTCTCTCTGTATATATTGTATCATTAATTGTTAATTTTGTATCCGTATCTTTCCAGATAAATAATATATATACAAAACATGATAAAAAAGTCTAACGTTAGTCATTATCTTTATCACTTGTTGCCCCCCTATTGGCTGGTGCCCCAGGACACTCGCCCAATCCCGTCTATGGATAATCCGGTCCTGTACCTGATACGTTCAAAGCTTCCGCAATAGCAGCCCAGCTTCTTTCCTTATCACTTCTATTATGGTACGTTATTCCTTCGAAGATATGTTGTATTCGTACTCTTGCCAGAGTTCAACCAGTTTTTCTTCCATACCGGTTGTCCAATGTGTATTTATGTTGCAAACGTTTTTTGACGCCATTTCGCCGCTTGTTTACAATCGCCTGACACAGTCTCCAAGGAAACAGAGACGTCATCGGTCGCAAATATTATGCTGCCTTCACGTGCTCTCAGCGCTATTGTAAAAATGACTTTCCTTTCGAAACTTGAATGCGATTTGCTCGTAATCACTACTTCAGAAGTGGGAATTATCAAATTTGAGAAGAATCTTTGTGAGGAGGACTGGCAATGACTTTCTAAAATTCTAAGACTAGAATCGTTAGACGCAGCACACTGCATGATTTTAAGCACCAACTGTAAACACCGACTGAACGCAACTGGCTCTGACTCGGCGCGATTGGACATGATCAGTCGTAAGTATCAAATTACATTCATAATCGGCCTTACAATCGTTAGGTGTGTCCCCCGGCTAAAAAACTAAAAACTAAAAACTAAACCAATTCAGACAGTATACACTTTTCACCTTGACTTCTATTTTATTTCAGAAAGGACTGAAATTTTTCTAGCTGTACAATGGAAGATTGTGATAACCCTTAGAAAAGTATACAATTGTTTAAAAAAAAAATCTGTGATATGCGTAGTTAAACTTTTCTTCTAAACAACCCCCCCCCCACCACACACACACATACACACACACAAAAAATTAAAAATAAATAAAATAAAAATAAAATAAATAAAGCTCATATACTCTCTTTATCCTGCTCTCTCTCTCCCACTCAAACGCACACGTATACTGTACGGACGCAAACTTGCACAGAAACGTGTTATCAGCGCTGCTCTGACAAATTTATCAGTAAAATAGTTTGGCAACATAAAAGCTACAGACATTTCTCACTAGCAAGGTAATAACGGCACTGTTCTTGAAGCAGATAAATTTACAGTTTGGCTATTAGTAGAGATGCTGCTGCTGAACAATGTTGAGAGACGCACAGACTCAGGGAATTCACACAAGCTTAACCCCTCTCCCTATCTCTCTTTCACTCTAATAATTGCATTAATAACTAAACTGATAATTGGTTTAAGCCTCCGTTACTAGTTTTAAAATGATGTTTTGGATTTATCAATGTAGGGCGCTATGAAATCCGTTTTATTTTTTCCTAAATTCCGTTTTATTTTTTCCCAAATTCCGTTTTTTCCGTTTTAATTTTTCTGGATTCCGTTTTTTTCCGTTTTATTTATTTTTTGACTCCATTTTAATGGTTAAATTAAATTTTAGTAATCAAAAAGCATGTCTAATTAATTGAAATAAGGAATCTTGCCCAATTTACCAACAATTTAATAAAAGTTTAACAAAAAAAATATATTTTTTTAGGGCCCTATGATAAACGTTTTATTCTTTGCCCTCAAATTTTATTTTTACCAAATTCTGATTTTTGGATTCCATTTTAATAATCAAAAAGCATGTCTAATTAATTGAATTCTTAAAAACAACAATATTTATTAATTAAAAAATATATATTTATTTTTTTATTTTTTTCCAGAAGTTCTGTTGTGTATTTAAATTTTTCTGGCAATCAAATGAACGCATACCATTTAATTTATCTTTTAATCATGAAATTAAACTTTTTTGTCAAACAATGTGCTGCACAACAGAGCTTTACTGTTAAAATTAAAACATGGAAGAAACACTGAGATTATTGTTTAAAAATATATTTTAATAATTTATTGTTAAATTAATTTATCTAAATTCTACTGTACAACAGTAATATGTTTCAGTCAAGTTAAATCGAACTTTTATTTTGACGGTTTGCCTAGAGCTTTGAGTTTCTCTGTGTTTATGACGGTAGTTTTCTCAAACGAAGTGGTTAAATGCTGATGAAGTGACTTTCAGAGCAGCTCTGGAGATGAATTTGTGCGTGAAGGCGACAGAGGACGAAAACACCGCGAGCGTTGCATGTGCTTCAGCATGCGTGCGTCCCCGCGCGAGTGTGTGTGAGGCGGTGTGAGGAAAATGAACTGCGCTTCCGCATCATTCATTTCAGAGTCACACAGGCATGCAGGATTCATGTTTAAATAGTCTTTTTGCGGTTTAATATTCACACACACTAGTCTATATCGCAATTTAATTTAAGTGTACTGACCTGCTTTTAATTCATTCATCAAAAAATTGACAAATTCCGTGACAATCCGCGTTATATAGTAAATTCCGTTTTTATGAAAGGATTCCGCGATTCCGTCCGTGATTCCGTGATCGCGGAAATTATAGGGCCCTATCAATGTTGACGTGGGATGAGATGCGTAAGAAATTAGTCGCATACACAAGAGTATTTTAAGGACAAAAACCTGACAAATGTCGTGAAATAAAACATCTGAACAATATGGTGACATAGTATAAGCGAAATAATTGACTCCAGTCCATTGAATTATAAGAAAATAATACACACCAGAGGTGTAACAGCCACTCCGCTTCACTTCACATTACCACCTTGGGTGTGCATTATTTTCTAATAATTTAACGTTCACAATGTCATGATGTTGAAGGTTTATAAAAGCAGTGTGGAGATGATCGTTGTCAAATGAATGCCTCAAAGACTGGCTGTCCATCCAAAAAGAGCAATAAGCACCCTGGCCACTCCTGTTTACTAAACCTATGCCAACACCTAGACTTTGCCAACTGGCACTTACAGGACTTCAAGAAGACTGAAGAAAAGGTTTCTCAGATGTCTTTGGCTTTAATTCCAAGCACCATTTCTAATGAAAACTCCTTACTTGGCAAATACCATGAAGTCACGATTTCAAGAAGCTTTTTTTATGGGCTAGAATTGGGAGATTTGATCATTTAAAGGAGCCGATTCAATGAAACAAAACACAAAGATGTCAGCAATGGAAGAAACTCACCAGTCTTAGACTATGACAATGAGCCGTACTTGTTGTAAGGACAGGTTTCTGGACGTCTCTAATTGGCACAAAGAAAGCCAAGATTTAATCCCCGTAGAAAATGTGTTCAGGGACCTTGAGATTACAGTTCGCAGATGATCCACAAAGCATCTACATGAAGGAGACAGGAAAAACTGACCAAATCTAGTTCTGCAAATCCGGTAGTCTCACAGCCTACTCAAGTCTCACAGCTGTAATCACTGCCAAAGGCAGCTTTGCAAAATACTGAATAAAGAACCTGAACTTAGATGTCAATGGAGGATTCCAAAAAGTGCACTTTTTATTTTTAATCTGAAGGCAAAAGAAGTTTCAATTAATTTTGAAATATGTCAGTGAAAAACATTATGTGCTGAATAATTTCTAGCTGCACTGGGATATTTTACACATCACAACTAATAGGGGAAAAATCTATTTATTCTAAAAAACCATTGAGATAAACTGGAGAGCTTATGGAGACTTTAGATTTTTCCATTAAACTTTCCATTAATCTCACGTGTCTCCTTGGGAGATCTCAAATAATGTTTCAAACGGGGCTCAAATTTGCCAAGAAAATAGTCTAAAGTCAAACACCAGGGATTTCAATATTGTCCCTTGCAAGAGGACCATCACAGTTAGGGGTCCTTGGAATCAAGAAGTTTGAAAACCCCTGATCTAACAAAACTTACACCAAAGACTCCATAAGACACCATAACAAAATACATATGCGAGACATTAGTGATATCTCATGCTCTCAGGAGTTGGATGTTGGCATATGAGAATAAATGTTGCAATCTAAAAATCTTTATTTGAATTATAATGCTCCTAAAGATAGTATCAGGATTTAGCGGGTGCGAGTTAGCATTTGAAAGGCGTGTGGCAGTGGGATGTGCCAGTGAAAATCTGGCATTTAACATATTCTTTCTGCTCTCATTCACCTCTCGTTATTAACATAGAGACTTGGGCTCTGCTAAAGGACAGCACTCGTTAACACTATGGATTTCTGCTTTTAATGAGGCTTTGACACATAACTACACACATACACACTCACATGCAACCAGAAGTCCATACTAAAGCATGCATGGTCACTAATGCACACTCATACAGCGCTGAGATGGAGGATGAAAGATTCAAGGAGAAACACGTTTCTGACAGGCAGAAGGAGCCATTGATCTATAGCTCACTCATTCTACTGCAGTTACTCACTTCATAGGCGTTAAATGTACTGAAGGAACCCAACTAAACAGGCTGAGCAACATGCAGCAAACCAACCAATCAGCTCTACCAGGGCTGGACACACATTGTCACACAGTATTCAGAGTATCCGTCAATCAAAATTAGTTTTTCAATGATAACTTCTTAAACTTTTACCTTTGGTCACCCCCAATCTTGAATATTTGGTTATATTCTTAGAATCCAACATCAATATTTCAGTCCAAACGATTAAGACTGGAACCTGAACAAACCAGCAAGGACCACTAGAAGGCCCAACAGAAATAAAACCACCCACTCTGAGCTACTAATTACTAACAAGTTGCTGTTTGTCACTAGTCAAGTATCCTATACTCGACTGTCATAGTCATCTGTGTAAAGCAGTGGATCACATGAACTTCATTGTTTGCACATTTGCTCATCGTACCACCAATGACCTTTCAGTGCACACTCAATAAAATCATTGTACATAAAGTTTAGGACATATGGACATTGTACATATAATTTGGACACATGTTTAGCATTTTTCCTGTTATTGTGCATAAGTAAAGTGACAATTCTATTAACCAACCATATAGCTAAAATGAAAGTTGCTAGCTAAAATCTGAATTAAATTCAAATGTGATTTAAGGACAAAATCAACCAGAAGCTACAACACCATCGAAATGCTTTGAAATGCTTCTGACAGATGTCACTGCCAACACTTCACAGAGATTGGCTGACAGCTACCTCTTATTTGCATAAGGTTATAAAGCATTTCTCATATTTTGATGCTCTCACCTCATGCTCTGCACCGCTGTCAATCGCACAATCCCTCATGCGAGCCTGCAGCTCAGTTTCAAGGGGTCAAGGTTTAGCTGGTTAGCATGGCCCTGTTAGCACCTGCTAGTACTGTAGATGCAGAAACTACACAGATGGTCCTTTGACGTCCATTTAAAATGTATTCTGACGAAATACAGATTTTTTTTTTTCAAGCAACATATGCTACCAGTCAACAGTTTGCGGTTTGATTTTTGATTGAAATCAATACTTTTATTCAGCAAGGATGCATTAAAATGTATCAAAAGTGACAGAAAAGACATTTATAATGTCACAAAAGATTTCAGTTTTAAAAAATGTTGTTCTTTGGAACTTCCTATTCATCACAGTATTGAGCACCACAACTGTTTTCAATGTTGATGATAATATGAAATGTTTCTTGAGCAGCAAAACGGCATATTAGAATGATTTCTGAAGGATCATGTGATGCAGAAGACTGGAGAAATGATACTGAAAATTCAGCTTTACATCAAAAAATATATTTGTTTTAAACATATATTCAAATAGAAAAAAGTTATTTTAAATTGAAATCAAATTTCGTACTGTTCGTACTGTTTTTACCGCATTTTTGATCAAATAAATGCAGCCTCTGAAAAAACAAAAACAAAAAAAAAACTGTACAGACCCCAAACTTTTAAACAGCAGTGTATAAATACATAAAATATAATTACATCAGGAATGTTAATGGTTAGCTGTCGCCTCTTACTACACTATAAAAAAAAATCCCGTAAAATTTATGGTAAAAAAACAGCAGCTGTGGTTGCCAGAACTTTACCATAAAAAAATACAGTAGCAATGTAAAAAAAAAAAAAATCTGTTAAATTTACGGTAAAAAAAAAAAAAAACTTATTCCATTAACTGATATAATGTTAATTTACCAACCTAACGAAGTACTAATATCTGTTTTGTACCTTTGTAATACCAAACACAGTGGTGATGAGAGTCACATGATGAATCAAAGTTTATCACAAGCAGCTTTTCCACAAGCTGAGGAGGACAATACTAATATATAGAAGATGCACACAGTATCATTCACTCAAACACTAAACACTATCATGCTAACAAACATTACATTTTAAAAATGCAATAAACATTAATTTAACAACATTACATGTAATATAAAACCCTAATGTACATAACTGATTAGAAAAAACTAAGAAACACTAAGAAGAAATAGAGTTATTTCAACGAAAATACATCAAATGTGAAATGTCATGCAGGGAATTGTGGGAATGTCAATTTACGGTTTTTCACTGTAAATTATACAATGACTTGTTATTTTTCACTTTCAAAAACTGTAAATTTAACAGCATTTTACTGTAAAATTACATTAAATGCACTGTTAGATCTATTACAGTTATTCACCGTATATAGTACAGAAACCTTCTGTAAACTAATTAATTGTTTTTCACTGTAGCATTTTTACAGTATTTTACCGTTAAAATCACGGTCATTAACACATAACAGTAATGTCCAGTAAATCACCAACTCTCACTGAAAATGAATGATATCCAGTTGCGGCAAATCGTTGTTTAAATGCCCTTAACATGTCACAGCTAACCAAAGATTTTTAAAAAATTAAAGCCATGCATAAATGCAATTAAATTTCATGCACCCCTCTAAATCCTGGCTGCAGTGTGTGCAATACTAAAAAAATGATTAAATTAAAAATGCCACCTGCAACTGTAACACCTGTATCTGTCCATTAGGAACAGGTGAGTAACTGCACTTCAACACCGCACTCTCATATCCATCAGCACCATATGCCGCTCGAGAGGGCCCTGGGGACACGGTACAATACGCTGCAACCAAACTGACAAGTCTGACAGCCTCAAGACAGGCAGGAAAAAGTCCCTGTGAATTACAGTACAGCTACAATAACCCACCCAGTTACTGTATCTACCTTTGATTTTCCGTCTCTCTCTCTCTCTCTCTCTCTCTCTCAAAGTGGCCAGTTCACAAAGTCCGCCGCAGACTCACTAATGAAGACGGGTTGCATTCAAGAGCAAAAAGCGCAAGAGGAAGACGAAAAGGTACAAAAGAAAGAGAACAATCATGTGTACACTGAAAGAGAACAGGACAGGCAAAAAAAAAAGAAAAAAAAAAAGAGAGAGTTTGGAGCACTGACAGAACTCACCGTTTGCTGCAGGTCAGGGATGCCTATGCGGACGACCAGTGTGTTGCCCTGGGGTTCCTCCATGGGGCCGTCCGGCGCTCGGCAAACGTCAGCGTGCGGAGAGCGGGAGCTGTCCCCCCGGCTGGTGCTGGAGAGGTGGCGGGGAAGAGGCTGCGCAGGGCGAGAGTAGATGAGGAGAGGGAGAGAGAGAGGCAGCGAGAGAGGGAGAGAGAGGGGGAGGGCAGAGGGGGGCTCAGACGGGAGTTCAGGCTGCTGCTGTGGACGATCTCTGGGCTGGGAAGGCTCATGTTTGCCCGAGCCCGCACTCACAGGCATGCTCTGTGTGTGTGGAGCTCCGACTGCATAGTGCCTCTCTCACGCATACGCGCGCACACACACATACACACACACGGGGAGCTGCTGGCACACGCGCACACGCACAAGCACAGGGAGAGAGAGAGAGTGAGCGAGGGGAGGGGAGATGCAAGAGAGGATTAGTGAGAGAGTGAGAGAGAGAAAGAGAGAGAGAGAGAGAGAGGTTAGATGTGTGCTGTGATTAAGCATTTTAAGCATTAATCCTGCAGGCTATAATGCCGGTTTAACACATTTCTCAATGTACAATAAACAGATTACAACAACACCATTAAATAATGCAAAATAATCAGATTAGCTCACAAAACAATTCAAATGATCTGATATTATCTCTTACTGTAATAGCTCTTTGGATTTCTTTATTGTAGTAGTATGACAGGGGACAGACGAATTTGTTAATAAAAGTCTGTGTATCTTTAGGTAGACAGCGATTCAATTCAATTCACGATTCATAGGTGTTCGATTCGATTTGATTCGATTTTTTGCAAATTCAGAATGATTCGATTTCAGACGATTCACATTAAAATTCGCTGCGATTCGATTAATTCGATTCGATTCTGCATTTTATATATTTTAATATTTTATATCCCCATTTATAGGGATATTGAAATGCTTCCCTCAACGTGTCTTAGTCAGGGTGTGAAGTACACAGCGGCCTTCAGGGGGTCAAAGAGTAAGGGCAAAAACAAACAAACAAACAAACAAAAACCTTTTGTCCATTGTTAATGTTAGTTCATGTTAGGTCTCAATGATGCTACATAACTTTATTTTAACAGCCTATAAAAATTGGCATTTGTGCAAATTTACATAAGCCCAAATTTTAAAAGGGCTTTAAAAGTATTTTTTGGCCTAGTTCATGTTAAATATAGTGGAGGATAGTGTTAAAGTCTACACAACCTTATTAAACTGTTCCAGGTACATAAAAAATACTAATGTTTACATGGAGAGACTATCATGCACTTTCCCAACTAATCTTAAACTAACTTTTCTTCACGGAATAGTTAGAAAAGCCCTCTTTGTTCTCTTTATATGAAACATTTTCCTTATGGTGATTCTGAAAGAAAACGCGCTGGGTTTCTAATGTTGCTATAGTAACGAAACGCAACTTTAACGCGCATCTGATTGATAAACCGCGCGCTCTTATGTCAGTGTTAATGGTGTAGTTATTTCAGCAGTTTCCTCGCACATTCAGTTTAATGACATTAAGTTCATAATTTCATTTATCATTTATTGAACTGTGCGTATGCATTTAGACACTTACATTATGTGTTTGCTCCGTCCATGCAATAAATGCGCGCCTTGAAACTGCTCAGGTAATGTCAATGAACCATTTCCGACATTTCCACGCAATAAAAGCGTTTTATTTCAACAGTAGTGACCGCGCAATGACTTGGCAGCTTTATCAATGGCTTGAGCAGTTTGACTCAGGACTATTGTTGTCTTAATAGAGAACTGTCATATGCTCATGTGAACAGCAGTGGTCGTCCTGAGGAGAGCTCAAACGTGGGCTACGGACTGAGCGCGAGCGCAATCCAGTGAAAGGCGGTAAAGTGCAGCCGCGCGTGTCTGTGAATGAGAGCTGTGAGGGAAGGCGAAAAATGACGGCGCACAACGTCTCCATCAATTTGCGCATGTAGTAATTTAATGTTTATATATTTTAAAGCACTGAATCACTATAAAATCGCGATTAATCCGATTCTTTGCATTTTACATCGATTATCGACCGAAATAAACGATTCACGATTCAAAAAACATGTTTCAAGATCGATGCATATGCATCGTCAGGATTTGTAATCGATGCATCAAGAAAACGAGTGAATCGTTACACCCTTACAAGTTGACTATTTTATTGATGTCTTTTATACCTTTCTGGACCTCAAAAGGTGCAAATGTCGTTCTATGTGTGGATCAGATACCCAGGGATTTCATCAAAAATATCTTAAATTGTGTTCTGAAGACAAACGAAGGTCTTACAGATTTGGGACGTCATGAGGGTGAGTAATTAAGGACAGAAATTTCATTTTTGGGAGACCTATCCCTTTAAGATTGAACCACTGTAGTCACGTTGACTATTTTAACCATGTCTTTACTACTTTTCTGGACTTTGAATGATGGTCATTATGTTGCTTTCTATGGTGGATAAAAAAAAACAACAACAACTTGGATTTCATCAAAAATATCTTCATTTGTGTTCTGAAGATGAACGAAGGTCTTATGGGTTTGGAACGACATGAGGGTGAGTACTTAAGGACAGAAATTTAATTTTTGGGTGAACCGACCCTTTAATATTTTTGTGAAAACTGTGATACTTTTGTTTTTTTCAGAATTCTTCAAGCAGAAAGTTTTCTTGTAACATTATAAATGCCTTTACTGTCACATTTGATCTATTGAACGTGTCCTTGCTGAATAAAAGTATTAATTTCTTTAAAAAAAAAAATTACTGACCCCAAACTTTTAATATACTCTAAACATATAATTATAGAATAAAAAAAGAGGAAAGAATTTAAACATAGACCTATTTTGTGTTGTGGTGGCAGAAAATAACTGTATTCTGCAGTAGCAGTCTGTGGAAGCCAAGCAATAAAAGAATAAAAAAAGTTAATTTAGTTTATATCTCACAATTCTGACTTTTTTTCCCTCACAAATTTTTAGAAGGAAAAACAGAACAGTAAGATATACTTATACTATACTATTTTTCCTGAGAATTACAAGTTTATATCCTGCAATTCTGACTTTTTTCCCTCAGAATTGTGATATACAGTAAACTCACAATTGAGAGTTATAAAGTCCGAACTGGGAGATATAAACACGCAAATGCAAGAAAAAAGTCAGAACTGTGAGATAAAAATGTTATAGGCTATATGTTTAAAAGTTATCTATGTAAAATGTTATAGGTTTAAATATTATTTCATGCTGTAAGTGTTATGTATGTAATGTATGTCCCCTAGGAACTGCACATGTGAATATTATGTAGACTTGCGGTGTACATCAAATTCATTCTTTAATAGTAGACTAATTATTGCAGGTTTCATCAGGATTCTGACCTCCAAAGGCACAACAAAACATTTCTCTCTTATCCTGTGGATTTTGCCCATTTTCCTTCTCTTGTTACCACTATTTTTCTGCCACCACTATGCGAGCGCAGCTGCAAGTGACGTAACTGTGACTTCTGCTCCAAATTGGTCTATAAAACACATTTCTGAATGAACAATAAAACAGATTATAACAACATAATTAAATAATGCAAAACAATCAAATCAGATACACTAAATAATTCTAATGATATCTTAATGCAGGGCTCTGTGGAATATTTGGTTCTGATTGGTCAGTTCTGTGGTATTTTGTATAGTGACATTGGCCCAGGAAACCATTTTTCTACATAGCTCTGCTAGTTTCATATTGCCTGTATCACTCCACACCCTTTCTTCTCATTTAATAATAAAATAAAATAAACTCCTAATCAATATTTAATGTCCAGTCATTTTTTATTAAGTAAACAGCCATGTCATTTGGATAAGAGGATAATGTACTTTCATCCAAACCATTATTGCAAAATAAACCCATTCAGGGTTTACATATTTGATCATTTAAAGAATTATAGTGTAAAATGAAAAGAAAGATTTGGAGCAGAAAAGAGAAACCTGTGGGCTTTAATACCAGTTTAACACACAATCAGACATAGTCAAAATGATGATCACATATATACAGAGAATTCTAATGATCTAATAAATTTGATATGTGATAATTGGCAGAGTTACAGCGTAAGAACTGAAAAGGATAAGAGAAAGAGAGAGAGAGAGAGAGGCTGTCGAACTGCAATATTGATTTCAAGCAAATATTGCCTTCACAGTCCACAGCAAAGCATCAGCTACCAACACTATCTGACATAGTTTGGTGTGTGTTCACACGTCAGCGAGTGTCATCTCATGGTGTCGTGTGTGTGTGTGTGTGTGTGTGTGTGTGTGTGTGTAAATCAACATTTTATCAGGTTGACTGAATAATATGCAGCATGACTAGAGCAGTGCTGCTGGATAACATCACACAAAATTATTACCAATAAATGCTCCAAACAAAGACATTAAATGACATTACAAGTATGTAAGGTAGTACAACTAGATCTCTTTTATTGAATTTTAAATATATCTTGCTACATATAAATGTTTTTTTAAAGATTTTAAAGTGTCAAAGGTTTAACCGTCCAAAGGCCAATACAGCCATATCATTTGTGATTAAAATATCTTAAAATGTAATAAATGTATATATTTTTTTATTCTGGCATGATTTTATAACATCATATATTAACATGCAAAATGGTATTAAAATTATATGTAGAAGTCGTTGCTTTGTTAAGAGAAAGAATGTCAGGAAAAATGAATTTCATTGATGTCATTCGGAGTAACCAATATAAAGTGACCATTTTGGAACAAATCATGTGATCAGTACCATGTGACAGGATGTGACATCATTCAGACACCTGCAAAGGACCACATGGTCATGAAGCAAAGTAATTAACTCTCTCTTAACTATTTGAAAAATTCATGTTTTCACTTGCTCATATGCATGTCCCGAAACATCAGGTCATTTGGTACAACCGCTATAAAACACGGAAAATTTTGTAATATTTTAAAAACTTGTACTAAATGTAAATTGTTTAATTGTCCTTTTGTTTACTAGCTAACTAGCTAGCAAGCTAGATATCAGCCTCTTAGCATTGTTCGAAAATATCATTATTCGGCATAACCAAAAGTGTCATTCGATAAAACCGAAATTTTGGTTAAAGCTGCAGTCCGCGATTTTTCCTCTTTGTCGCCATCTCTGTTTGAAACCTGTAATTGCAGTCATATGCGGAACAGTTATCTGTACGTGCGTTGTGCCTCGGCACAGCTCGTCAGCGCGGATGAATTTAATGCTTGCTGTCAGTCACCGCACCGGTGTGGATACTGTATTTCAGAATCACAGATTCTATGTCTTGAAAGTATGACCAATATAAGAATTTTCACTGGAAAATATCATCTGAACAAGTAAGTAACATATCTGCTACTTTTGTTCTGACCAACTGAGGAAAAAAGCATTAGGCCTACAATAAATCGCGCTGCCAATGATGATTAAATCTAACGATCGCTTAGCTCGGATCATGCCAAACCGTGCAAATTATTATTACTGTTATATTGTTCTCAACTTGTTAATGTTAACAACATCAGCATTGCGTGACGCGTTACCTATAGATTTCAATTTCTGTATCCACTCCACAGTCCAAAGCCTTTTGCTTTTTGACTATGGGTGAATCTCCAGTTGTCACTGATGATTGTCATTTGGACCTTTCTGGATTACAATCCGCCATCAAAATGATAAGTTGAATTATTTTAGCTGCTGTGAGAAAAGGCTATAAATGATCCGCTACCAGCAGCGTCGTCACGTGATAAACCGAATAGCCTGGACTCCTTCCTTTCTGTTTACGGACGTGACGTAATGACGCACAGACGAACTGCTGCATGCTTGAATTTCCCGCCGAAATCCACCATTATTATTATAAAACATTATTACAAGCTTACCGTTGTGAATCAAGCTAAGATAATGAGATAGTTTTGAACACTGGCTGGTTATGTACTTGCTCAAAAATTGATTCTGGATCATTTTTAACCAAAAAAAAGTTACGGACTGCAGCTTTTGGAAAAAAAATCTTGTAAAAAATGACAAAAGCAGTGTTAATTGGTTATAAAAACCACATAATCTCATTGTTAACACTTAATACAACTTCAAAAATAATTATATCTCCATTATGTTTTTTTTACACTTTTAAAAACCTTTTTCGTCAATGACCCATGTATATGTAACTGCAAGATAATACATTCAAATAAATGGGACTATCAGCTTTATTCTTAGTGAATTCCCTCTCAGCATGCAACCAAATGCAGGCAAGCAAGAAAGAAACAAATAAAGCTAGAAAGCCTGACATGTAATCAGCACAGAATAAAACAGTTATGGATTCACCACAGGGATCCCCTCCCGCTCATCATTGTGATGTCACAGTGCTAGAGCACCCCTTATTGGCTTCATCAGTGTCACTGACTCCTGCTTTCTTTTGTTCACATGCCCTCGTCTTTATCTCTGTGGGCCAAAATCTGATTGACCTCATGTCATTGTTCCACTTTATTATGCAGTTCATCTCAATCTCATCCGCTCCCATGACTCTGTCTCTTTCTCATTCCTCTTATCCTCTTCCTCCTTTTCTCTCTCTCTTTCCCTGTACAGTATTAACTGAATATTTCCTTCAATTCGTCTTGTTTGGCAGCATAATTGCGTGTCAAAGTCTTTCTTGTGTTAACACTCATGGGCATATTATTTTCTAAACTGTCATTTTCCAGTGTGAACACACACAGAGCTGGGCTTTATGTTGTGCAGCCTCTGTGGGAGGTTAAATTAGCAGACAGGCAGATGATGTAAAAACAGATGAAAGCATTATAGTGTACCACTAACACATAAATTCACTTGAAACTCTAGTGGACTTTAAAGACTTTAGGATCATCTATATCAGTGGTATTCAAATGGCAGACCTAGGCCTGGTTCCGGACCCTGGCTTGGTTCCACCCGGACTGCGGGACATAATTACACCATTTTACCGCTTCTACAGTTTAAAGTGAGCAGCGTGTCAAAACAATGGAGCGGTTAACAACTTAAGTACTCAGGGTCATTTACGGCAATGATCGGTAACGCTTTACAATAAGGTTCATTAGGTAACGTAACTACATTAGTTAACATGAACTAATAATGAACTACACTTATACAACATTTATTATCTTTGTTAATGTTCATTTCAACATTTACTAAAACATTATTCAAATCATGTTAATATTAGTTAATTCACTGTGAATAACATGAACAAACAATGAACAACATTAACGAAGATTATTAAATACAATGTATTGCTCATGGTTAGTTCATGTTAGTTAATACATTATCTAATGTTAAACTAATGAACCTTATTGTAAAATGTTACCCAATGATCTTTCAGCACTACATCCTGTAATATTTTTATATGCACTTCGAAGCTCTGGAACTCCTTACCTTTTTTCATCAGATCATCCCCTATGTTATCTATATTTAAATTATCTCTTACAAAAATGTTTTTCCTCAGACTTCTGCTTAACTCAATAACCCCTTTAGTTCAATCATGTTTTTATTGTGTTTAGTGATGTTTTGTATTATTCCTACAAAATTGTTATTATACTATTAGTATTTAAAGGTACAATTTGTAAGATATTCGCAGTAAAATGTTCAAAAACCACTAGGCTAGTGTTATATATTTTGTCCAGCTGATTACTACCAATATCTCTAATGTTTTCAACTACTTGTAAATCATGAGAAAATTCCCATTCTAAACAGTGACACGGGGCAGTGCAGTCGCCTGTCAATGACGTCAGTTACCCTTTGTTACCGCCTTTACTGACGTAGAAACCACATGACAACAGTGTCGTGGACAAATGCGGAAGTAGTGTCTAGCGTCCAGCAAACCACTAGCTTGCTTCAAGCAGTTCCTTATTTACTTCTTGCACGTTTTATGGTGGATTGTGTTACTTTTTTATCGAACATAATTACTGTTTACCATCTGCCGCTGGTTCTGTCGACAAGGACAGCTCCCGTAAACGTAAGCGTACGGGCCAACCAAACGACCCAAGAAGAGTTTGGGACAAGAGGAGAGAAAGAGCGAGGATCAATATCGGTGTTGCATTTTCTAGATGGAGAGAGCTTCGTGACAAACTTAAGAGATGCCGATTTCGCTTGTGTTTTACTCGACAGGTGAGTTGTTTTGATTCATATCTTTACAGAAAACGTATGCCATTATAACGATCAACACGATTAGTATTATGGGGCATAACGTTACACGCCAAACGCGGGGCATCATGTCTCTAGACCCGCGCGAGGGCGCTTCTGATCCATAGTCTGATCGTGTCTTTTTATTGACTTTGTATGTAATCTACTCGCGCAAATCGTTGAACTCGCGTTTGCTATGTATGCCCAATTATTGTGTTTGAATGTACACGAGTGTATATATTTGTTGAACAAGTGGTAATCGTTTTCATATCATCTGATTAAACAGTAATCAATTAATTTGATAATTTACTGTCAAACTATATTTGCTGTATTGTATTGCAATATAGCATATGTAATGGTGGCATGTGAAAATTGTCTTTTTCAGACACTTACGAAATCCAGTATTGGATAGATTTTGTTAGTTACTGTAGCAGCTACAGTGTAGTTATCATAATTTTACATCATAACTTCACAATAAAAATTGTGCCGTCAATACATATGATACATATGTCAGAACACCGACTCAGTATTGGTCGACGCCTGTTCATGTGAGCAGCATGATGTATGCGTGTGATGCTGACGCAGGAGCCAGCCAATACTGAGCTAGCATTCTGACGTAAACATGGAAGCGCTGCAATGAAAATAGCCTAGGAGACTGACAGAGGAGAGATGAATTTGTTGAATAAAATCGTTATTTTTGTTTAGTTTTTTTCTGCACAAAAAGTATTCTTGTCGCTTCATAAAATTAAGGTTGAACCACTACAGTCACGTTGACTATTCTGGACTTGGATGTGGTAATTTTGTTGCTTTCTATTAAGACTAAAAAAACCTCTTGGATTTCATCAAAAAATCATAATTTGTTTTCCAAAGATGAATGAAGGTCTTACGGGTTTGGAACAACATGAGGGTGAGTAATTAATGACAGAAGTTTCATTTTTAGGTGAACTATCCCTTTAATACCTTTTTGATGTTTTGTATTATTCCTTTTGTTTCTCTTTTGTTTCTCTTTTTATTTATACTATTAGTATTTGATACCTTCTTGTCGCAATAATGCTTTTATTGTAGGATGATATCTTTGTATGTATTTGTGCAGCACTTTGGTCGGCACTCATGTTGCTTTTGAGGTGCTATTAAAATAAACTTGACCTTGACCTTCATTCAAGCCCTTTCCACTTCATGTGCAATGCTTCTCTCTCCCACTAAAGATGTAAAGTTCCACATTAAGAGCTGCAGATTGACACTGTTATTTTAACAACAGTAACAGAAACACGGTTAGCAGCAAAATAGATACTTTTGCTAAAACGCTGCAGAAAATGAGAATGCTGCAAATACAATTATTTTTATCAGTCATACAGATGAGACCCGACCTAAACCAGGTTTGTGACAAGTTAATGCATGGTGCCTTTAGACGTTTCGTATTTTTTTTCATACTTAGCATTATTAATCAGCATTTAAGAGCAGTCATAATAAAGAAAGTTATAACTTGGAACACTATTTAGAGATGGGAAGGCGAAAAACATTGAAATCACTAGTTAACTTTTAGTTAAAGTTTTGATTATTAGATTATGTACGTTGTTTGTTTTTATTAAAGGTTCTCTAAGCGATCCTAAACGGAGTAACTTCCTGTTGACGTTCGAAGTGTTGTCAAACAAAACAGAGGTTAGCTAGACCCTCCCTCCTCCTCCTCCCCTCCCATCCGTACTTCCTGAAACAGTCATGAACGCGCATTTAAAATCATTCTTGTCGGTTATTGGCTGGAGCAAGTTTATTATGTTTCGTGGTCCAGGCTGCACCAGTTTGTTTTTATTGCCATTTTCGGAGCTTGTGGCGACTACAGAGACCGCGTTTTTTTTTTACAGTGTGTTCAGGGGACAGGCAGCTAGCGGATAGTGAGGAGATGTTTGCTGTATGTGACAAAAAATGTTTTGGCCTAAAAACGCGTGACATCGCTTAGAGGACCTTTAATTTACTTTGTGCAAATTATAAAAATGGTCCATTTTTTTTTTTAAGAGATAAACCTTGCACTCAGTCCTTCTATGTGCCATACACATAGGTGAAAAAAAAAAGCCTGATAAAACATCTGATCTAAGCTTTTCATATTCATAACCAGTTTGGAGAAATCAATAGGTTTTTTGGGGGGTAAATATTAGTCAAAATTCGTGGACATCACTACTTTGTCTCTCGGGGCTCAAGATTCTCATCTTTAATGACTATGTTGAGTGTTTAGGATCTTTTCTTTTATAAACTACTAGGGCTGCCCCAATGGAAATGTATACTGTAACTGTTCCAAAAAAAGTATATGTGAATAAAAGCCTAAATTCAATCTGCTCATCATATAAAGCAATTTTTCAGAAAATCTGGACTTTACTACTCAATTCATATGGATTAGTTTTCCGATCTCTTTATGAACTTTTTGAAGCGTCAAAGAGGTAATTGCGTAGCTGTCAAGGGACAGAAATCGCAAGATTTCATTAAAAATACCTTCATTTGTGTAACGAAGATGAACGAAAGACATGAGGGTGAGTAATTAATGACAGAATTTTCATTTTTGAGTGAACTAACCCTTTAACAGTGTAAAGATAGTCAAAGTGTATTGATTTGGTGCCCGGGATATTGACAATTTGTTATTTTTTTTTTATTTTTTTTTTTAAAAACAGTATAAATAATGACTTTGTTGTAATGCGACTGTTTCGCATATTCATGAACACAAATGTGTATGTCAGGCCATAAATCCACAAAAACTATATGGATGAGTGCTTGCTTTTGGTGTTGCCACCCCTCATAGTCCTCATGCCACCCCTTTGCCACCCTATAAATAATTTTCTAGATCCACCCCTGTCAAGGAAGGCAATAAGTTGCTTAAATCACTGCTGCAATCAGCTTTAATCTAAAAATCAGACAACGATACATGCACACACACACAATATAAGAGCAGTACGTCAAGATGATTAAACACGCTGCATGCAGTGCCTTGTGCGTGTGCTAACATGAACTAACCAAGAGCAACATTCATAATGTAGCTTTCACTGCTCATATATAAATGATGACACATATAATAGAATATCACATTTAAAACCATATATATAATCCTTGGCTTATATGTTATGAAAGCCTGCAGTGTCCTGTGTGCAGGCTAAGTCTGATTCTGTTTCAGGTCATTTCCCAACACCATTCCCGCTTTTTTCCCCAGTCGTTTCCTCTCTCATTAAAGAATGTCTTCATCAATAATGGCTAAAAATAACATCTGCAGTATGACTTTGTGTAGACATTCCTCAGTGACTGGCAACAGCTCAAAAACAGATTTAGCAGGACAACAGGCCCGTACTCATAAAACAAGCTTGGCATGTGATGCTAATATCAGCAAAACTCAGCTTCAGTATTTCAAATAAATAGTCTCTTTAGTCTATAAAAGACAGCTTAAAAGGAGCAACTTTCTGAGAAAACAGCAACACAACCAAAAAGCCCCCACTGATACCATGAGTGAGACTCAAACTTTCTGAGAAAGTTGAGGCAAATCCGCCTGTGATCAGTCAGGCTTGTGCGAGCAGATGAAATGGTCTCACACATTTGAGCAGTCTGTGAGCATGTGCACTGCTTCCAGATGGAGAATGAGACACATCAGCGGTGAACCCCAGTCACCACAGCGGATGTTCAAATCACACCACTGCCATCTGCCCACAACCCACATAACACTAACACACTCATCTGATCATTTGATGAACTTTACATGTATGCTACTATTATTTATTTTACATTTATGTAGTACACCAGTATGTGTGACATCACTGTAAGTGTGTGTGATTACGAGGTCTCTCTCTATCTCGCCCCGCCCCCCTCAGGTAGTCGGTGGGTTAGATATAAATAACTAAAATAGTTAATAAACTTTAAATGGCATTTAAATGGTAGACTTCTCCTTGCTATGTCTTAGGGCTGGGAGAATAAATCGATTTATCTCAATTCGTGGATCGATTCTGAGACTTTCCGAAAGCATCGCGATTCTCTCTTTAATCGATTCTGAGCTTAGTTTTTAACAGCAGATGGCGCCCTAGGCTAGTTTTTAACCGCACACTTAAATGCTGATGAAGAACAGCGCTCTTGCATCTGGCTATGTACTTGCACCTGTTAATGCAAACAGCTCACTGCAAACATTTTTGTAATTCGCTTCAACCTTTACGAACTTTATGAATGATTATTTTATCGAAGGTTCAAATGGTGTGAGTAAGGAATTGGAAGAGAGCAGAGTGTGGCTCTTTCTAAAGCACGCAGTGCCATCTGCTGTTAAAAACTAAGCTCAGAATTGATTCAAGAGAGAATCGCGATAGATTCGGAAAATCTCAGAATCGATCCACAAATTGAGATGAATCGTTTTATTCTCCCAGCCCTATGACATAGCAAGGAGAAGTCTACCATTTAAATGCTGTAATTTTGCATAATTTACAATGCATAATATTAGTATGTAATTAAATGTAATAGTAGCCTATGTAATTAAAACGAATTTCAATAAATTCGTTCAGTGAATGGGATTTTACTGATAGTTGAATAAGTCATTATTTTTGTTTTTGCACACAAAAAATATTCTTGTCGCTTCATAAATTTAAGGCTGAACCACTGTAGTCACGTCAACTATTTTAACAATGTCTTTAGTACCTTTCTGGACCTTGAAAGTGTTGGTTAAATTGCTCATATACCTCTCGGATTTCATTAAAAATATCTAAATTTGTGTTCCAAAGATGAACAAAGGTCTTATGGGTGTGAAATAACATAAGGGTGAGTAATTAATGACAGAAATTTCATTTTGGGGTGAACTAACCCTTTAACTGATGGCAAAGGTGATAAATTTAAAATGAGAATGATCAAATTTACAATTTTGGCTGATTATTAAAATTTTTAATATTTTAATATCATCAATAATATCATATATATTAAATTATGTATAACTTAATTAATTTAATATTATTAAATTATATAGTCTACATGGACAGTGAGAAATGTATGTACTTAAAGGGATAGCCAACATTCTTCAAAATATCTTCTTTTGTATTCTGCAGAAGAAAGAAACTCATACAGGTTTGGAAGAACTTGAGGGTGAATAAATGATGACAAAATTTTCATTTTTGGGTGAACTATCACTTAAATTTACTTGCTGATTTTTTAAATTTAAATTAAGAATTTTGTGTATTTATGTATTTTTTGTATATTTATGTAAGTATTTATGTAACACTTAATTAAAAATTGCATCAATTAATTGGATATTATAAAAAATAAAAACATTATAAAACTTAAAATAATAATAATCCAGTCAAAAAAATCTGGATATCCCACAGTATATATATAATTATTAAAGGTGCCCTAGAACCAGTTTTAATAAGATGTAATATAAGTCTAAGGTGTCCCCTGAATGTGTCTGTGAAGTTTCAGCTCAAAATACCCCATAGATTTTTTTTAATTAATTTTTTTAACTGCCTATTTTGAGCCATAATTATATATGCACCGATTCAGTGCACGGCCCCTTTAAATCTCGCGCTCCCCCGCCCCCGAGCTCTCGACTGCCTTAACCATAACCTATGGTGCCTTAGCATAAACAAAGTTCACACAGCTAATATAACCCTCAAAATGGATCTTTACAAAGTGTTCATCATGCAGCATGTCTAATTGCGTAAGTATTATATTTATTTGGATGTTTACATTTGATTCTGAATGAGTTTGAGGCTATGCTCCGTGGCTAAAGCTAACATTACACACTGTTGGAGAGATTTATAAAGAATGAAGTTATGTTTATGAATTATACAGACTGCAAGTGTTTAATAATGAAAATAGCGATGGCTCTCTTGCCTCCATGAATACAGTAAGAAACGATGGTAACTTTAACCAGTGGTAACATTTAACGATGGTAACATTTAACAGTACATTAGCAACATGCTAACGAAACATTTAGAAAGACAATTTACAAATATCACTAAAAATATCATGTAATCATGGATTATGTCAGTTATTATTGCTCCATCTGCCATTTTTCGCTATTGTCCTTGCTTGCTTACCTAGTCTGATGATTCTGCTGTGCACATCCAGACGTTTTACCCTTGTGTAATGCCTTGAACATGGGCTGGCATGATTAATGATCCCGACTGTTACGTAACAGTCGTGTTATGTTGAGATTCGCCTGTTTTTCTGAGGTCTTTTAAACAAATGAGATTTACATAAGAAGGAGGAAACAATGGTGTTTGAGACTCACTGTATGTCATTTCCATGTACTGAACTCTTGTTATTCAACTATGCCGAGGTAAATTTAATTTTTCATTCGTTGGCACCTTTAATACTATCTATTGAAATGAAAGAAAATTAATATGATACTGATATATTGTGCATCCCTGCAAGAACCTTGTCCCGAGTTCTGTGGCCGGTTGTACAAACTGCTTTGACTAGTCTTACAAGTTATTCATCTACATTTTTTCTTCAAGACTGATCATACCCTTTTTTTTTTTAAGTCAGTTACATAAAAAGGCAGACTGGTCTAATTTGAATCCGAAAAGTAAAACTAATTAGCTCTAACTAATTGCTAGATGGTCAGACTAGTTCTTAAGGCACAGTCTTAACTTAGCAGCTGTGTTTATACAACTGGCCCCTAACTCCAACCAATCCACAAGGTACCACATGCCAACATAAGTGACAAAACTATTGTAAAAAATCAAATGTTTGTAAGCTGAAAAAAAAGTCCCACTATTGCTACATTTGCATGATCAATGCTGCTGTCGCTACTCAGGTATTTGTGTCCATCTCTAACAGGCGCATCTTTCACAGTTTGCAATATATTCAGAAAACTACATTGCCGACAAGTTGAATTCCAGAGCTGTTACACACTCCATTCGTTTGAAAAGTCTCTAAGGACAGAACAGAAATGAAGGTGAAGGGTAAATAACAGTGAATCGAAAAAGTAAGGGAGACTGTGATAGTTTGCTGCTCGAAGAGGCTCTGACTGTTATAATGATGCTTAAAGTTGGGCGGTGTCAGAAAACATATTTCATCTCTATTACATCATACCCCGCTAAAGATAGAGACTATCTATAGACTAAAGCCGGCCATCACAGCCTTTACATCCACAAAGAGACTGAGAGTTTCCAAACATTGTGTCTGCGTGTTTCCAAACGTGTACGTTTAAGTGAAGTTAAGTTATTTTGTGCTACATTTCTCCAGAGCAAGTTCTTTTGTATGCAAAACAGGAAATAATACAAAATTTTCTTGGCAGGCTAAGTGAGGTTATGGGTTTTAGTTCGCATCCCCCTGCTGGGCAGCTCTACCCAAATCCTCCTATGGTTTCTACACAACACAAGATGCATGGAGCTGTTCTGCGTATTGCTCCTGCATACAGTCTCCAATGATTCCCCTATTTTCAATCCCTCCGTCAAACAAAGTGAATTATTCATGTTCTCGCTGTACACTACGCTTTGCACACAAACTGGGCAATGTATGCGCATTTTTATTATGGCCAAAGCCTGAACATGTCCAATGTCAGGACTAAACATCTCCCCCTAAAAATCCCTTGAGGTTTGATCTGGATCAGACCCGGATGTGGACCTAAATCTAGATCTTCAGTTTCAAAAATCTCTCACCATCATAATCCAGACCTCAGGGGGGTCTCTGTAGAGTTTAGAGTTGCTGATATCAAATAGTGTGAATAATATTGTTAATGTTTTATTAATGGCAGTTGGATTCCTTTGATAGTGAATAAAAAATTCATTTTATTTATGTAAATGTATCATCTTTCCTGTAAACCCTACTTTGCTGATCCATTTACACAACAAAATGCTGTATTTATAAATGTAAGCTGAGATGTAACTTGTCAATGTAAGATGACTTTCTTTCTTTTCTTTTTTTTACGGCTGCATTGAAAGATCTTCAGGGGAAGTTCAAATATCTTGATGTGCTTCTTTATCCCTTTATCCTTTCTGTATATTTACAGACGTAACGCTGAGGATAAAACGGCGTGGAAAAAAAGAAATCTGAACACTGAGTAAACATCAAACAGCACAAACAGAAACATACCTCCAGGGTTTCATAAGACACCACAAACATATCACAACAACGAGAACCAGAAATTAATGAAGTTACAATGAGAAATGAGTTATTCAGGATAAGGACAAAGGAAAATAAAGAATCATACACTACAAGTCATAAATAGACAATCATGTCTGAGATAATTTGTTATCATCCGTAGTGTTTTTATGTACTTTTTTACAGAACTACAAAACACTACCAAAAAAAGAGAGAGAGATTAAAGAAACTAAACAACTAAAGAATATTAAGTATATACTTATAGTGGAGATTACCAAAATTCACAAGTACTTACTTTATTTCTTTATTTTAACTTACTGATGCATTTAATTAAAATTATTAAAGTATTTAATTAAAAAATATAAATTAGTTCAAAGTTAAAACATTAAACAACATTAAGTTACAAAATTTTAAATTGCAACGATTAACTGGTTGTTGTAAAAAAGTTATTCCAAAAAATATCATCTATTCGATTATTATTAGTATTGCTTGCATTTCAGTCTATATTGAAAGTGGAAAATATTAAAGGGTTAGTTCACCCAAAAATAAAAATGTTGTCATTAATTACTCACCCTCATGTCGTTCTACACCTGTAAGACCTTAGTTCATCTTCGGAACACAAATTAAGATATTTTTGATGAAATCCAATGGCTCTGTGAGGCCTCTATTGCCAGCAAGATAATTCACACTTTCAGATGCCCAGAAATCTACTAATAGACAAGAGAATACTTTTTGTGCACAATAACTTTTTTGTACAAAATAACGACTTTTCAACAATATCTAGTGATGGCCAATTTCAAAACACTGCTTCGAAGCTTTGTGAATCTTTTGTTTCGAACCAGTGGTTGGGAGCACCAAAGTCATGTGATTTCAGTAAACGAGGCTTTGTTACATCATATGTGTTTTGGAATTTCAATAGTTCACGTGTCTTTGGCAGTTTGATACGCGATCCGAACCACTGATTCGGAACAAAAAATTCATAAAGCTTCGAAGATATTGTTGAAAAGTTGTTATTTTGTTTTTTAAGTTGAACCACAATAGTTACATGAACTGTTTTATATACAGTACAGTCCAAAAGTTTGGAACCACTAAGATTTTTAATGTTTTTAAAAGAAGTTTCATCTGCTCACCAAGGCTACATTTATTTAATTAAAAATACAGTAAAAACAGTAATATTGTGAAATATTATTACAATTTAAAATAACTGTTTTCTATTTGAATATATTTCACAAAGTAATTTATTCCTGTGATGGCAAAGCTGAATTTTCAGCATCATTACTCCAGTCTTCAGTGTCACATGATCCTTCAGAAATCATTCTAATATGCTGATCTGCTGCTCAAGAAACATTTAATGTGTACAATTGTACAAAATATTTGTGTACAATATTTTTTTTCAGGATTATTTGATGAATAGAAAGTTCAAAAGAACAGTGTTTATCTGAAATCTAATCTTTTGTAACATTATAAATGTCTTTACTGCCACTTTTGATTGATTTAATGCATCCTTGCTGAATAAAAGTATTAATTTCTTTAATTTCTTTTCAAAAAAATAAAACTTCTTACTGACCCCAAACTTTTGAACGGTAGTGTATAATGCTACAGAAGCTTTGTATTTCAGATAAATGCTGTTCTTTTGAACTTTCTATTCATCAAGGAATCCTGAAAAAAAAAGTACACAACTGTTTTCAACATTGAAAATAATCATAAATGTTTATTGAGCAGCAAATCAGCATATTAGAATGATTTCTGAAGGATCATGTGACACTGAAGACTGGAGTAACGATGCTGAAAATTCAGCTTTGCATCACAGGAATAAATTACTTTGTCAAATATATTTAAATAGTACACAGTTATTTTAAATTGTAATAATATTTCACAATATTACTGTTTTTTACTGTATTTTTAATTAAATAAATGTAGCCTTGGTGAGCAGACGAAACTTCTTTTAAAAACATTAAAAATCTTAGTGGTTCCAAACTTTTGGACTGTACTGTATGTCTTTAGTAGCTTTCTGGTCATCTGAAATCTTGCTGGCAATAGAGGCCTCTCTGAGCCATCGGATTTTATCAAAAATATCTTAATTTGTATTCTGAAGATGAACGAAGGTCTTACGGATATGGAACGACATGAGGGTGAGTAATTAATGACTGAATTTTCATTTTTGGGTGAACTAACCCTTTAAGTACTTTACCTACTGATTTATTTGATTTAAACTATAGGTATTTCCTTTTGCTTAAAATGTAATTAAATTGATTGATTATAAAAAAATTCCAAATATCCAAAATAAATACTAACAGATTTATTATTATTGTTATTATTATTATTATTGAATGAGTCTGCATACAGCATGGCCCCAGTCAAATTAATCTGGACATGCTACTGTACTTAATTTTGCTTATTAGAACACCTAATAGGCTATGATAGATGTCTAAAACCATTGTCGCAAATTCCTCATGTATTATTCGGAGCAGTCATCCTGAAAAACACACCAACACACATAGATAAAGCCCAGTTGTCAGTACCACTGACAGAGCAGGAGAGCACGAGATGTCTCTTATCGGATCAAACAAAGAGCCAATAAGCTTAATGAATTCCGGGTGAGCTCTGAGCCAGCTGTTCTCTAAAGGAAGCTGATTGGAATCAGCCTGTCGTTCTGAATTATCACTTCATTTGGGGCTCACGCTCAGGTAGTGAGAAAACCTCACCCGGCACCGCTCTGAAACTTCAACGAGTTAGATGAGGAAGCCATGACTTTTGAAATTGTTTTGTGCTTGTGGTGTCCGCAAATAGTCTCTAGAAGCACACAATCTTATGAAACAGTATCTGCCAATGTAATTCAGGCTCTACAGTTTATGAGGAGATATTGCTTCTCTAGACATTTCTGCCTCTCAAAAGGAGTATGAAATTTGCGCTCTCTGACACGCTTTAGGCTTGCACAAACCATAAGCCTAGCAAATATTTCCTAGCAAATCAAACAGGAACAAAAACAATAAATGTAACCTAATTACGTTTATAAATATGTCCCCACAAGTCTATTCCTATGAAACTGGGAGAAATGGTGGAAATAATTCCAAAGCAAAAGTGAAGACACAGTAAAACCTGAGATGATTTACAGTTCAGAAACTGTCTCCGACTGGGACAGCATTCCCAAAACGAGTTCCAATCTGATTGGCTGGATTTATGTAATTTCCGGGAGTCAGGGTGCTTTATCAGTCCACTAAGAAACATGTTTACAATGTTCCAGGTTGCTACAGTGAGCACTTCTAAAGAAGAACTAGTTGTCAGACTTAAAGATTCATTACACTTCAAGTAGTTTTATTTAACACTTAGTAAGCTACCAAGGGTCATGTCCTGTTTACTCACCACCTAACATATGTCCTAACCCGCTACGACTATGACAACCACCAGGACATTGTCACTTTCACTGTGTGCTGGGTAGCCTGCCCATAGTGAAATCTCATTTTTCAATCCCATTATTCAGAGGGTTGACGTAATTTCCACTGAAACAGGAAGACAGGGCAGGACATATTGAACAGCTCCTCCCCTTTTTTTAAAAATAGTCAATATCGTTCCGTTTATATCACAGCTTCGCACATTCGCCCCAATGGAAAGCATATTTACACCGTCTGAATCGTTCCATATCCACTATAGTGCACTATGTGTCATTTACCATATAGAAAATAGTAAATGTGTGAACAAGTGAACTATTTTAGCTGCAACTTCGGCGTCTATTTATAATGTAGGGGGCGGGGCGCTTTAGAGTCTAGAGAGCATTTGATTGGACAGAAAATCTGATGAGAATCTGAAGTGCAGAGTGATGTCATAAAAATAATTGATCCATATAGGCAGAAGTGAGAGACTGTAAATTTTGTCAATGTTTCGGAGCACCATCTTATAGATAACAGTAAGACTAACATATTCATACTAAAAGCCAAAAAACTTGTGAAGCAGGACGGGGCGAGAGCCGTGAGAGAGCGGTGCGAGGCCGGTGGCGCGGTCTTATATCTATGGAGCATCCTGTGCACTGCACCGGTCTTGTATCTCTCACGGAGGAGCTCCAGAAGCGTAAAGGGAGGAGCGACGTCAGTGAATGATGAGAGAGAACCAGGCCTGGATTTATGTTATGCTTTTATTATGTTTGTGTGGGCAGCAGTCGTCCGTGAGGGACTGCCACCATTTTAGTTTCATTTTGTGATTTGTATTAAACTTTGTGAATTAAACCTGCCTCCTTCTTCCCGTATATACAAACTTTGTTACAATTCAATTTTGATTTCGTGGGGACTTTAAACACCAATGCTGACAAATATATTACAGGGTGCTAGTTTACAATTTTATTAATTCCCACAGGGAAATTACAAGTAGGACTTTAAAGGTACTTCTACAAACCCGATTCCAAAAAAGTTGGGACACTGTACAAATTGTGAATAAAAACAGAATGCAATGATGTGGAAGTTTCAAATTTCAAAATTTTATTTAGAATACAACATAGATGACATATCAAATGTTTAAACTGAGAAAATGTATCATTTTAAGGGAAAAATAAGTTGATTTTAAATTTCATGGCATCAACACATCTCAAAAAAGTTGGGAGAAGGCCATGTTTACCACTGTGTGGCATCCCCTCTTCTTTTTAACAGTCTGCAAACGTCTGGGGACTGAGGAGACAAGTTGCTCAAGTTTAGGAATAGGAATGTTGTCCCATTCTTGTCTAATACAGGCTTCTAGTTGCTCAACTGTCTTAGGTCTTCTTTGTCGCATCTTCCTCTTTATGATGCGCCAAATGTTTTCTATGGGTGAAAGATCTGGACTGCAGGCTGGCCATTTCAGTACCTGGATCCTTCTTCTATGCAGCCATGATGTTGTAACTGATGCAGAATGTGGTCTGGCATTGTCATGTTGGAAAATGCAAGGTCTTCCCTGAAAGAGACGACGTCTGGATGGGAGCATATGTTGTTCTAGAACTTGGATATACCTTTCAGCATTGATGGTGCCTTTCCAGATGTGTAAGCTGCCCATGCCACATGCACTCATGCAACCCCATACCATCAGAGATGCAGGCTTCTGAACTGAGCGCTGATAACAACTTGGGTTGTCCTTGTCCTCTTTAGTCCGGATGACGTGGCGTCCCAGTTTTCCAAAAAGAACTTCAAATTTTGATTCGTCTGACCACAGAACAGTTTTCCACTTTGCCAAAGTCCATTTTAAATGAGCCTGGGCCCAGCGAAAATGCCTGCGCTTCTGGATCATGTTTAGATATGGCTTATTTTTTGACCTATAGAGTTTTAGCCGGCAACGGTGAATGGCACTGTGGATTGTGTTCACCGACAATGTTTTCTGGAAGTATTCCTGAGCCCATGTTGTGATTTCCATTACAGTAGCATTCCTGTATGTGATGCAGTGCTGTCTAAGGGCCTGAAGATCACGGGTATCCAGTATGGTTTTCCGGCCTTGACCCTTACGTACAGAGATTGTTCCAGATTCTCTGAATCTTGGGATGATATTATGCACTGTAGATGATGATAACTTCATACTCTTTGCAATTTTTCTCTACGAAACTTCTTTTTGATATTGCTCCACTATTTTTCGCTACAGCATTGGGAGAATTGGTGATCCTCTGCCCATCTTGACTTCTGAGACACTGCCACTCTGAGAGGCTCTTTTTTATACCCAATCATGTTGCCAATTGACCTAATAAGTTGCAAATTGGTCCTCCAACTGTTCCTTATATGTACATTTAACTTTTCCGGCCTCTTATTGCTACCTGTCCCAACTCTTTTGGAATGTGTAGCTCTCATGAAATCCAAAATGAGCCAATATTTGGCATGACATTTCAAAATGTCTCACTTTCAACATTTGAAATGTTATCTATATTCTATTGTGAATAAAATATAAATTAATGTAAATTAATTTTGTAAATTATTGCATTCCTTTTTTATTCACAATTTGTACAGTGTCAACTTTTTTGGAATCAGGTTTGTACAAACAAAACAAAACAATATACAAAATGAACTTAAAAAAATACAAATAGATGCTGTTAATGCATATTCTGAATTCAGAAAAAAAAATGAATGAAACAAAGATAAAAAGAAACAAATAAAGCATAGTCCTTATAGTGTGTACTGACAATGATCAAATGCAGCTCATCAGTAATTAAATAATTGAAATTAAATTAAATAATAATAATTAATTGTAACTGTAATTAAATTGCATAAAATAAAATAATTATAATTAATATAATTTTATCCATTTTGTAGGCAATTAATCGCATCCACCTGTAAATTCGCTACAATTTGTAAAACACCTGTATACTATGTAGATGCTACCCAACAGGCAGCAGGTCAAATTGAGAATATAAAGGATGTGTATCATCTCCAATACTTGACAACATGTAAACATCATGTAAATAAAGTGTCACTTTACATATTCTTTCAGAAGCAGCTACCAAAACCACACAGCCAATTACTGGGTTCCACAACACACTCATAACATAACTTACATAGTGCAAAACCTTGAAGTCACAAATCAATTCATACAGTAAGTGTGGCACATTCTTGCCAAATGATTTGTAAAAGCTCTCACCTCTGGGGTGCTTCAAAGGCAAGCAAGCTAGAGCAAAGCAGCAATCTGAGAGAGTGACAAGTGGAGAAAGAAAACTGTCTTGGTGTGTGTGTGTGTGTGTGTGTGTGTGTGTGTGTGTGTGTGTGTGTGTGTGTGTGTGTGTGTGTGTGTGTGTGTGTGTGTGTGTGTGTGCGTGCATGTGTGTGTCCGCGTGTGTGTGTGTGTGTGTTGAGTTAAGAACAGCAACAGCTCAGACAGGTTCATTTCATGCTTCCTGCCCCCTTCCTCTTCTTTGGCTGTTGTGCCAAACTATGTCCTTCAAGAGTAAAACACACACACATGAACACTGCACAGAAGACACACACTTAAGCTGAGCTGAGCCTTCTCCTAGATATGTATCAGTCTATATGTGTGTGAGTGAGTGGATAATTCTGGTGGAAAGGTGGTGTCATTTTTTAAATAGTGAATGGGTTATTTTGTCCTCATTTACTTATATCAAGTAACACCACAAACACACCTTCAAAATCTGTGCTAAATGCAAGATCGATACCGTGAATTATTATATTCTTTTTATATTAAAATTAGAACTATTTTTTTATTTATATTTTAAAATAAAAAATAAACTTAAATCAATTGTTTAAAATTAAATATTTTATTTAACATTGCTATTATATTGTTAGTGTTTTAAAAAGGCAAATCTATTTAGAATGATTTCTTAAGCATCATGTGACACTGAACATTAGAGTAATGGATGAACAAAATTCAACTTTGCCATCACAGGAATAAATTACATTTTACAATAAAATGGAACACAGTTATTTAAAATTGTAATAATATTTCATAATATTACAGTTTTTACTGTATTTTTAAACAAATAAATGTAGTCTTGGTGATAATTCAACAACATAAAAAAAAATAAATAAAAAAATCTTACAAACCCCAAACTTTTAAAAAGTAGTGCATATACAGTAGGTGAACGTGATTTCACAAAGTACAACATGTTCCTGGATCAACATTTTTGTTGATCCTGGAACAACATTCCAATCAATCAGCTTTGATGGAGTTTAACATTTATGTCAAGTTTAGATTACAACCAGGGTTAGGTGTAATCATTTCCCTAGGGTTAGGATAGGGTTAGGACTAAATCTTCAGGCAGAAATGTTGTTCAAGGATCAACAAAATATGCTGATCCAGGAATGTGTCTTGCTTGGCAAAATCATGACCAGTGTATAGGTAACGTAATTGCTGTGTAGTATAATTCAACAAAGAGCGTGGGACAGAATGAACTAGATACAAAGAGATTTCATTGAACATAGAACTTTGTAAACATTGAAGTTGATGACACTGAACAAAGAACAACGGGATCTGGTTTACATACACGGAATGATAACCAACGGAACAAGAAACAGGTGTGTCAGAAACTACGGCAACAAATGTGAACTCAGGCAACAGTGAGAGGGAACACAGGAAAACAAAACCCTTCTGGAAGGCGTGTCCTTGCATCATAAGTCTGACAGAGCGGGGAAGGATGTGGTTCCACAGGAAGATGAGGAGCCGGAGATGAACAAGACCCAGGAGGAGCTGGCAGAGGGAAACACCATGAAGGAGACAATGGAGGGAGGAGCCAGGGATGAGATGACAGAAGAAGCCAGAGATAGACCTAGAGCACAATCAACAGGACGATGGTCCACAGTGGAACAGATAGAGGGAGGAGCCCAGATGGAGCCAAGAACCCTACCGACAAAGGTAGGATGAAAGTTGGAGACTCTGCCGGAGCCAAAGGGACGAAGAACCAGGGTGAATATCTCATGTCACATGAAGGATGGTGCTCACAATGAGGAAGGTGGTCTCAAAATGACATTTCTTGTGCTGTTGTACAGCCTTTCCCCTTACAATTTAAGATTAATATGTTGTTGTTTTTTCTCCCTGAAGAACAGCTGGAACAGGGGATGTCATGGAGCCAAGGGTGAGCCCGTGGGTTGGAGGACCTAGGTGGAGTCCAAGGCTTGGAGGTCCAAAATAGAGCCAGGGGATTGTCATGCCAAGGCAGAGCTGGAGGCTGGACAGAACCAGCTGCGAAGGAGGAGACTTGGGGCTGGGTGGAACCAGCGGTGATGAAGGTGACTTGGAGCTCGGCAAAACCAGCAGTGACAAAGGACATTTGGGACTGAATGAAACCAGCGGCAACAAAGGAGACTTGGGACTGGGCAAAACCAATGGGGACGAGGAGACAGGAGACTGGATGGGACCAGTGGGGGCTGGAGACACAATGAACTGATATAATCCAGATCACCAAATAATTCTTTGGGAACAGAGCTCAGCAAACACACCTTAGAATCGGGAGTATGGGCATGGACAGAATCTGCAATGGGCTCGGGCTTCAAGATGAAAATGGCCTTTGCCGTTAGCTCTGGCTTTGTGGAGGGCACTGAAGGGAGGGAGTCTGCGGTGGGCTCTAGCTGATGGCCCGTGGTGAGTGTGGCTGAAGGCTGGCTGGGCTCTAGGTCCGATGTGGGGTGGCGTTGTCCTCCTCTACAGTGCAAACTGCACTGTACCAGGACCCACTCCATGAACTCTGTGAAACTCCCTCAAGGTCTTTCCATATGCAGGTGTGCCTTGGGCCGCTCTTTACGCCTAGTGTGGTAAAAGATGCAGAGCAAGTGGTCCGGGTATTGAGTGATGCATTCCAGATCTAAGAAATTCCTCGTGTGGTAATTTTTTGAGTATAATTAAATTGTGGTACTTGTTTTGAATACAAATAAAGTATTCAACTTCACTACATTTATTTTTCACTAAAAGTACAAAAACATCAAAGGGCCGGCAAAGAAATGGGGCAAAGTGGCATTTGACAGACACTTTTTAAATTACTGGGGTGGAGCCCTGCACTTCAAGCAGGCAGGTCTGACAGCTTGGGGACGGTGCGATAAATAGTCAAACCATGACGTTCACTCACTGACATGTTGAATCAGTATTGCTAACATTTCTATATTTTTAGTGAATGTAAATGAGATACGCTTGTATTCTTATTTTAAATTTTAATTTTGCACCTGTGAAATGGGACATACCATTTATATTACCTGAGTAGTTGAAGTAAACAGAAAACACAGCTCATTCAAGGACGTTCATACTTGCATGAAACATAACATAGGTGTCTAAAATTGCATGCGCACAGTTCAGGTTATAACAACATTGAAAGAGCGCACAGTTTATCTGTCAATCAGATGTGTGTAAAAGTTGTGTTCATTTCTATAGCAACAGTAGATTATATATTATATAACAGCATATATATAACAGATTATATAACAGTATATATATATATATATATATATATATACTTAAACGCACAATAATACCATTTTTGCTCCAAACTCACTATATAATGTCAGTCAAGTGTTTAAAATAACTTCCTTTTTTGATCCAATGTGACTTCTTATCACAGAATCAGACAGAAAATACATTATTTTATAGACTTCTATTATATGATACAAGCTGGTGATTAGCGTTGTATTATATTAAACATTACTCTCATGATGAAAATACCTGAGATGGCTTACAGAACACCAATAAACCATATATTATTGCAATCGTGTGTTTATTGTCCACAAGTTTCATCAGCCAAAAGTCTCTATCTGCAATTTTTTTTTTTTTTTTTTTTTTGGCTACAGCATTAGCTGGGATTTGCTACAACGTCATAAGTTTTATGACTTTATAAGTCTCACAAATTTCTGTGTGAGGGCGCCCTCCGGCTATGAAGCAGACATCACAGTATATGTGTGTACTCACTAATGCTCACAACACACTGTTTTGGGTAAAAATAGGAAAAATACTTCACTCTAAAGAAATTTGAAGTAAACATGCAAATCCATAAGTTTTTCTCCTGTGTAGAGAAGTGTAGGACTTTTTACCCTCTGTGGATGCATAAGATTTCCTGACAAAAATCAAGAAATCACCATCACAGATTTCTATCATAATTTATTATTTTATAATAAAATCTTAGACCTTTCTAAAAATTTATAAATGGTGTAATAGTAATATTTTTAGTTTGTTTAACACCGTGTCTATACCAGTGTCACTAAAATCTGTCTACGCTGAACGCAACCACAGCAAAGCCCTTGAACTACATCAGAAATAGAACGGGGAATCCGTTTACTGTCGGAAATTTGTTGTGTCATGTCGCGCCGCATCCAGTGTAGACAATATCACTGATTATAATGGGTTCGCACCGCTCGCGTCCACTATAGACACTGTTTTCTATCTTTATCTTTCTCTATCTTTCACGGTTCTGTTTTCTATCTTTAAAAGATAAACTGTTCTTCAGGGAGAAAAAAAAACAACAATATTAATCTTAAATTGTAAGGGAAAAGGCTGTACAACAGCACAAGAAATGTCATTGTGAGACTGCGCACAATCCTTCATGTGACGTGAGATATTCAAGCTAAGACCCCATATACCAGAGGCAGTATAGATGCCTGTAACCAAACAGAATACCAAGTGTTTACTTAGGCAGTGTTTTTCTATTTTCAATGTATTCAGCTATTCACAAAGGTAGGAGCCAGACTGAGGAAGAAAGGGAGAGAGAGAGATGAATAAGAGATCCCTGCGGACGCTGCACTGATATTAATGAGAGCCCTGGTTATTATTGCGGCCAATATCCTCATCCAATCAGATCGTCTGCTTTCAGAGTGCTCAGGGTTTCCCCTCTAAAGCAAGCAGTACATCACAGACCTACAGAGACTATTGGCTTTTACAGCACCAGCGACCCATCAACCTGAGGACACACACACACACACCATGCAGGAAGAGTGTTTAAAGGCCAGTGGTTCTCAAATCTCATTCACCTCATCACATTCAAATCTGTTGCACTGATGATACATGTAAGAACCAATGATGTCTGTGTGCAGTGTCATCTCATCCTCTTCTACTTATATGGTTACGTGTACTCACGTTTTAAACAGCCATTCTACTAATATATATATATATATATATAACAGTATATATAACAACATCAAGGATATTGGCTCCTCTATGCAAAATTAATAGTGCTTTCTTTTCTTCATTTTTCATCATTAAACATTAAGTGCCAGCATTTGACACCAATACTAATAAGCAATCAGATTATCGCAAATATATTTTCAGTGGACCAGTGGTTCCAAAAAGTTATCAGTGGATATTATCAGTGGATCCAAAAAGGAGAGTGTGTGTTGGTTCTAGCTGGATTCCCACATCCATGAGAAGGTTCTGATGTGAAATGTGTTCATAATGAGATATGTTCAAAAATTAAAAAAATAAAATAAAAAACGGCTCCATAAACTGCAGCCAATTCAGGCCAGAATACACAATACGCAAGGTTTAAGAGAGCTATAATAGAAAATAGGCCTGTAAAACACTTCTGCAGTTTCTGCAGATAAGGATCAGGGCGGAGTATCAAGGTGAAGACAGATTATTAACTGCTACTACATCAGTTGTACAACTCAATTAAACATCTGTCAGACTGCAGCGACTGCAAATCTACAGCTCTTTTGTCCAGGAGATTGAGGCCGTAAAAAGCATTTAGGCAGAATGATTTCATATTTTGTACTTCAATAATGAAGCACAGGTACAAAATGACAAGAAATATAAGGAAGATGTTGCAAGAATGTTCATGTTAGAATAAATTATTTCTCCAGTCAGAGAATGTCACAAAATCAAAGCAGTAGGTCAATCATATTCTCAAGTCTAACCCAGGTTTTCTGGAAATTTCCACACATTGATATGAAATGTATGAAGATGGTGCCATATCGATATGCTCTGATCTCAAGGTTGAAGGAATGTTCTTGGTTCAATATAAGTTAAGTTCTATTGACAGCATCTGTGGCAATTGTGGCGATTAACACTGAAAATAACTTCAACTCTTAGTCTGAAAAACAAACAAAAATTATGTGTATAATATTGCATGAACATGTATAGGGGAAGCCACTGCCCTAAATGTTAAAATACACACTGTTTTAGAAAGTTTAGCCATTATTCTGTGAGTTAATGCGTAAAGCTCTTCTAACAAACTCCACTCATATTAATTGAATTCATCACTTCACGACTAAAAAAGCACATTTTTTTAAACAAAAATATCAATTACAATCCTCTAGAACCATCTGGAATATCTTGCCCTATAGATTTTCATTGTATAAGCATTATTATAAACAATTTTAGTTTCAAGTTTAAATGACTGTCCATGGTAACCAACAGCATGCCACGGATGTTGTTAATAGAGCTTGTATTAAACCCGGGTCACTCTCTAAAAATGCACCATATCAGCTTTTCCTGTCAGAGGAAAAACTCAGCATTTTCTCTGGCAATTCCATTAGAATCTAATCAAGCACAAAGTATTACTGTTAACACTACCAAAAAAAAAAAAAAAAAAATGCTAGAATACTAAAATGTAGACTAAAATGGCAACTGGAAAAAGTTGAACATTACATTAGTAACAGAAAAAAGCTAATATTTTTTTTCCTATGTACTTTCAGTGTACATAGGGGGAAAAAAATACAAAGTACTTTAAATCACAGAAAATGGCCCTCTCAAGTTTAAGCTCGCATTCAAGAATTTTGCACTTGCCTTGACATCATTATTTGCATAACATAATCTTACAGTAAATACTATATTTATTGTTTCTTCACATTTGAAGATGTTTCTGCTATTGTATTTGGTTGATCAAGGCACATTTGATTAACATTTTTCCCACTTTCATTTGAACAAACAGATTTCAATGATGGTAGAGAGTAACTTAACTGCTTCCAAAGAAAATCTAGCTTTCCTTTTCACTGCTTCCAACAACCACTAAAAGGTAATTGACACTCTTAATTGTGCACTTCTAGGCAACCATATTGACTAGACAACGTTCCTATTCATGTGAATCCTCCATTTGGATCACATCTCAGGTGTTAGATATCCCAAACAATTTCCTTTCGCTTAACCACACAAACACTGGCTCGAGTGTCCCTAAACACCTTTAACTTGCAAAGCCCATTAATCTATAGCGCAATCTTTGGGATTGTACAGTGCAAGCAGCCACGAAGGCATTTATGGATTCAATTAAATCCCAAATTGATTTTGTAAGTGGCCAAGCAATTAGGAGTGGATTTCAACCTCGAATGGAGCACCGGTGGCTTTGATCTTGAGGAGAGCTGAGCCAAAAGCCAAGCACACACTACAAGACTGAAGCTCGTAAGCCTTTCATGTTTTAAGTATGTGAATAATCTTTGACAAAAAGTCAAAGATTGCAGCCAACTCACAACTTTCCCTTAGTTCTTTTGGAACACATACTATTTGAATTTGAATGAAAGACCCCCTTTCCCTGTTAAAGACCCTGTTAAATGCATTTTTTGGGGTTTTTTTTGGTCAGATCTTTCGATCTAATGGACAAAATAAGATCACGCAATTTACATATGAACGCACCCGGAGATGACAGAAAAACATAAGGAGAGCAGCAGCTTTCGTTTATGCTCTGACAGCTGCAAGACAACGGCGAACGCTGTGAGTGAGTGTTTGAAATCGTTTTCGTCTTCAAACTAAACTTGGATGTTCAACTTACAAAGTTTAAATCCCGTCAGGCTAGTGCACTTTCCATAATGTTTACGCGTTAATTCAGTAGGTGGAGAATAGACGGTCTTTATTGACTGTTCGAACACATTCGACAACATGAGCATTTCCACTATGAAAGCAATCCGGTCGAATGCGTTTTCGACTACTTCTGGAAGCGATCAAAAGTGGATAAGCTCAAAACGTTTTACACCCCATTTACACCTGTACAGTATTTAGCGTCATCTACTTGTAATCCAATCGACCAGAAAGCATCTTAATACCAGGTGGAAACAGGGCCTAAGAAGTAAAATTATTGACAGATAGATAGATAGATAGATAGATAGATAGATAGATAGATAGATAGATAGATAGATAGATAGATAGATAGATAGATAGATAGATAGATAGATAGATAGATAGATAGATAGATAGATAGATAGATAGATAACACAATATATAAGTTGATCAAACGACAGATACAGTAGATCAAACACACAGATGATGGATGGATGGATGGATGGATGGATGGATGGATGGATGGATTTTTTATTTATATGCTTGATCATACTTAATAAATGAACTTTTGTGGACCAAATTTCAATTCAACTAATTTACACAAGACTGTCCTGACTAGCAAGAGAGGAGTGAAAAACAACAGCCAATGAAACTGCAAGAGAGTGAAACAGCAAGGAGCAGCCAAAAAAAAAAAAACTGCACTGCCACTGACATCTCAAAATCCATCTCGTTCATATTTTTCAGCTCATTTTCCTTGAAATCATTGCAAAAGCAACCACTAGCCCTACTTCACTGCAAAATAACAGTCCGTCGCCTGCAGATTCGAGACGGCCAAAGCTGAGCACCGCCGCTAAAATGAAGTCATCATGCGGCGCAGTCAATTCAGAATGCGTTGCCCATTCGCTACCTTTCAAACACACTTAATTCACACACTCTAATCCAGAGGACATGGGTGCCTTCTCCAAACAGACCAATAACAGCTTAGAGTCACGTCCTTAGCGGCGGTCAATCAGATCAATACCGCACAGGGCTCCGTGCGGAGCGCTCATTCTTCTCATCCTCACGTAATGACCTAACACCCGCTCCTCGATGGCGAGGCGGAGGGGAAAAATGAGAGGTTCCTCCTCTCCACGCTCCCGGTGGAGGAAATTAGGCAAGTAAGCAATAGGATTTGAAAGGCTATTGTTGTCGGCATGGGCTCAGTTTCAACAGAGACTGAACAAAATAAACGGCTTATTACTCAGCATTAAGGAACCTTGGAAAAGAGGCATGTTGAGAACATGCGCAAACAACGGGTTCACATTTGTAAACTGACAAAGTAGCACAACAACTGGTTCAATGAACTTATGTATCAGCATTCATGGAAGATGTTTACAATGTAGAATTAACTATTGCAGTCTACTTGTAACATGGGGTCAATAGGAAGTCACTAGATGCATGAACAGCAACAGGGAGGCTTTATTCTACAGAAATTGCTATTTTTATAGCAGTTAATAAAAGAGCCACACAGGTATTTCAAAGGAACTTTATTCTCTACAAGGGTGACATTAAATAAAACACTATAATTTAACATAAAACCACATAATTAATGCTAACCAGAGCTAGAAACGGGGACGCAATCAGTCTAGGTTTGTCTTGAGCATATTAATACAATATATTTGAGATGTTAATTATAATAAACTGATATATAATTAGGGATGGGAATTGTTTAGGAATTTATTGATTCCAGTTCCTTTAACGATTCTTTTAGTACATTTCAAGAAAACATTTTTGGAAAACTGATAAGATCATTTCAATAAGTACATTTAAAACAATTTATGCAAAAGTGAGTTTACTTTAAATCACTTTTTAAAAAGTCTTTTTAGAGGTGGCCTTAGCTCAGTGGTCTCAAACTCAATTCCTGGAGGGCCACAGCTCTGCACAGTTTTGCTCCAACCCTAATCAAACACACCTGATCCAGCTAATCAAGGTCTTCAGGATTAGTAGAAACTTCCAAGCAGGTGAGTTGGAGCTGGTTGGAGCTAAACTGTGCAGAGCTGTGGCCCTCCAGGAATTGAGTTTGAGACCACTGCCTTAGCTATATATTAAACAACTAATACAACTATATATTAAATAACAAAAAAAAACTCAAACATATGTCATTCATTCAATATTCATAAAATACTACTGGCAAAACATTTTGAGCATCTTTGACTACACCAAATTGGGTCTCACCTTAAGCTGACTCACAGTAAACTGCAAGTGTTCACTGATTCACTAAAAAGAATTGGTAACACTTTACAATAGGGTTTCATTAGTTAACAAAGTATTAACTAACATAAACTAACAATGAACAAAATACTTCTTACAGTTTGTTGCATGTTTGCAATCTTTGTTAATGTTGAAGGCACAATATATACGATTTTTGGATTAAAATATCCAAAAAAACACTAGAATATTGGGTAACACTTTAGAATAACTCACGCTATGAAGCATTAGTTAAGCATTAGTAAATAGTTAATTCATCATTTATAAAACATTAATAGACATTAGTAAGCCATTTATAAATACAGCTATAAATGCTTTGTTCTTGATTTATAAGCATATCTATAATGAGTTTAATAATTGTATTTTCATACTTTATTAATGATCAATTTATCATTTCTACATTATTCACTAACCAGTAATTTAGGAGTTGTCAGTGGTTCATAAGATCATTTAGGAAGTGAAAGTAAATGATTAATAAAATATTTAAATGTACATGTATGCATCTTATTATTTAGACATATAGTATTAGTTACTCAGTGTGTTAATAAATGCTTTATTAACATATTCCTAGTGTCAAAACTATCTTGGTACTAACTTTAAAACATTAGAGAACAGCAGTGCAGAAGATCACTGAACCTTTAAATCTCATTTATAAAAGCTTTACAAAGCATAAATCGTCCTCACTTTAGATGAGCTCACAAAAATAGTTAACTGACTACTTCTAAATGTTTTATAACTACCTGAATTAATCATGAATTGCAGTAGGAATATGTGTTAATAAAACATTTACTAACACACTAAGTAACTATTACTGTGTCTAAATAATAAGATGTATAAATTAATGTTTAAATAGTTTATTAATCATTTACTTACACTTACTAAATGAACTACTGACAACTCCTAAATAACTGGTTTGTAAATAATGTAATACTTAATTTAGAAATGATAAATTGATTATTAATAAAGTATGAAAATACAATTATTAAACACATTATAGATATGCTTATAAATCAAGAATAAAGCAATTATAGCTGTATTTATAAACTACTTACTAATGTCTATTAATGCTTTATAAGTGATGAAATAACTATTAACTAATGCTTAACTAATGCTTCATAGTGTGCAGTTATTATAAAGTGTTACCGAATATTGTTATATATTTTGTTGACTTGTGTACTTACATTATTCCAGATGTTTCCAAGAATGTTTAAATCTGGAGAAATAAGCAATTTTAACCAGGACACGGACCGTGTCTGTGTGTCGCCTATCAGTGAAGTCATACCCGTGCTACCCTTGATTTCCGGTTTTATTTTGTGGAAACCATGGAAACACCAAAGATGCTTAAATATATTACATGTTTTTTTAGACAAGGGAACAACTGTTTGGATACATTTATAAACAGAAAACTAAGCTAATTAATGTTTTATAGCTCAACACGTTTAGTCTTTTTGTTTGAATCTCGTTTTCTTGATTTTCTGTGACAGCGTGTTTTCACCATGCCTCAGAGACAACACTATTTTGTCAAGTGGCTAATATAGCATAATCAGATGCAGCTTTATTTTTAGTAACAGTAATGTAGCATTTTCTCCTTAATCGAATGCCATTTATCAACACAAGCCATCCAGCATTTATTAATATGATACTCTAATATCGATCTAGCTGCAGTGTGCAACAAGTATCTCATTGCAGCCGCCGAACGCACAGAGTAACGTTATAACATAATTTTCCACACACTCAGATGTATCTAATATGATAAAACAGCTCTGCGTTTCCCCACATACGCTTGACCGGAAGAAGCGGAAGTGGCGACTGCGGTATAATAAAAGTTCCACTGTTCTCGAGACATGTGTCACGCTCGTCACTCATTAGCAATCGCTCCAGTGGCCTCGTTCAGCTCCTACAGCACCCGGCCCTGCGCTGCTTCATACTACAGTAATGTTAATAATCTCATCCATGAGCATGATTTTTGCCCGAGTCCCGGCATGATTCTTTTCCACCAGCTGTGAGGTGAAGATCTCAGCGTCATCAAGCTACGCCTTTGTTTTGAATAGGCGACCTCTAGTGGCAAAAATTTACATATTGTGCCTTTAATGCTAGTTAATAAAATTACAGTCATTCATTGTTTGTTCATGGAAGTTCACAGTGCATTAATGTTAGCAAACAACTTTTGATTTTAATAATGTATTAGTAAATGTTGAAATGAACATTAATTTATATTAATAAATGCTGTAGAAGTATTTTTAATTCTTAATTCATCTTAACTAAAGTAGTTAACTAATATTAACTAATAAACCTTATTGTGAAGTGTTACCAAAGAATTGAATCCTCAGAACCATTTGGTGTGTAATCAGACTGTACTGGTTGTGCTACAGTGGGTACGGAAAGTATTCAGACCCCCTTAAATTTTTCACTCTTTGTTATATTGCAGCCATTTGCTAAAATCATTTAAGTTCTTTTTTTTTCCTCATTAATGTACACACAGCACCCCATATTGACAGAAAAACACAGAATTGTTGACATTTTTGCAGATTTATTAAAAAAGAAAAACTGAAATCACATGGTCCTAAGTATTCAGACCCTTTGCTCAGTATTTAGTAGAAGCACCCTTTTGATATAATACAGCCATGAGTCTTTTTGGGAAAGATGCAACAAGTTTTTCACACCTGGATTTGGGGATCCTCTGCCATTCCTCCTTGCAGATCCTCTCCAGTTCTGTCAGGTTGGATGGTAAACGTTGGTGGACAGCCATTTTTAAGTCTCTCCAGAGATGCTCAATTGGGTTTAAGTCAGGGCTCTGGCTGAGCCATTCAAGAACAGTCACAGAGTTGTTGTGAAGCCACTCCTTCGTTATTTTAGCTGTGTGCTTAGGGTCATTGTCTTGTTGGAAGGTAAACCTTCGGCCCAGTCTGAGGTCCTGAGCACTCTGGAGAAGGTTTTCGTCCAGGATATCCCTGTACTTGGCCGCATTCATCTTTCCCTCGATTGCAACCAGTCGTCCTGTCCCTGCAGCTGAAAAACACCCCCACAGCATGATGCTGCCACCACCATGCTTCACTGTTGGGACTGTATTGGACAGGTGATGAGCAGTGCCTGGTTTTCTCCACATACACCGCTTAGAATTAAGGCCAAAAAGTTCTATCTTGGTCTCATCAGACCAGAGAATCTTATTTCTCACCATTTTGGAGTCCTTCAGGTGTTTTTTAGCAAACTCCATGTGGGCTTTCATGTGTCTTGCACTGAGGAGAGGCTTCTGTCGGGCCACTCTGCCATAAAGCCCCGACTGGTGGAGGGCTGCAGTGATGGTTGACTTTCTACAACTTTCTCCCATCTCCCGACTGCATCTCTGGAGCTCAGCCACAGTGATCTTTGGGTTCTTCTTTACCTCTCTCACCAAGGCTTTTCTCCCCCGATAGCTCAGTTTGGCCGGACAGCCAGCTCTAGGAAGGGTTCTGGTCATCCAAAACGTCTTCCATTTAAGGATTATGGAGGCCACTGTGCTCTTAGGAACCTTAGGTGCAGCAAAAAAAAAATTGTAACCTTGGACAGATCTGTGCCTTGCCACAATTCTGCCTCTGAGCTCTTCAGGCAGTTCCTTTGACCTCATGATTCTCATTTGCTCTGACATGCACTGTGAGCTGTAAGGTCTTATATAGACAGGTGTGTGGCTTTCCTAATCAAGTCCAATCAGTATAATCCAACACAGCCGGACTCAAATGAAGGTGTAGAACCATCTCAAGGATGATCAGAAGAAATGGACAGCACCTGAGTTAAATATATGAGTGTCACAGCAAAGGGTCTGAATACTTAGGACCATGTGATATTTCAGTTTTTCTGTTTTAATAAATCTGCAAAAATGTGCTGTGTGTACATTAATGAGGAAAGAAATGAACTTAAATGATTTTAGCAAATGGCTGCAATATAACAAAGAGTGAAAAATTTAAAGCGGAACTCAGTAAGATTTGCGAAGCTCCCCCTACAGTTTCCTTCAGTGAATCACACTGTCGTAAATACTCCAAAGGTAGCTCTGGACTACAACGCTCACCAGCGCAGTAGTTTTGCAAATACAGTACAAGAAAGAGGAGGTGGGTCATTTGCAAATACAGTACACTCGATGGAGGTGGGTAATTTTCGAAATTGTCTTATAAAGTCATAATATATACATTGTTTTTGAATTACCATAAAGCATTTTGTCATTCTCGCGTGAACGTGAACATGAGGCGAGACTGTTTAGAGTCGGTGCAGCTCAACTTGCAAGTGCTGTATTCTGGCGTAGACGTGCCAGATGGGGTTAGTGCTCGCCTCAAACACACCACTACAAGTCAGTTAACCATCGTAAGGACTTAGAAAACTATTTATGAAGGTAAAAAAAGTTACTTAGTTCTGCTTTAAGGGGGTCTGAATACTTTCCGTACCCACTGTATGTGCATTTGTGAAAAACAGTAATTTTATGAATAAGTTTATGATTCTCAAATCTACTAATAAGGAGAAAGGTCAGCAATGTAGATAGATAAAATGCAATGCAGCATACACTACTACATAGAACCCGAATGCATAACAGAGAAAGACTCAGACGGGCCTAAAAAGACTTTAGAAACTTGCCCAATTAGCATATTCTCATGAACTAGCAACACAATTGCAATAATGAGAATCTACCACCATCATTGTTAAGTGCAGTGAACAATATTGACAATACTGACTCGTTAAAGCATATAGATGATGTTCTCTAGAGCTCTATAACATTTGGACCAATATCACGTAGCTTTGAAGGATGGCGGTTTAAACCAATCTTAAAGTAAGTGCAGTCGGACATGTTGATTAGTATGGAAGTTGCGTTCATGCAGACTGAGCGGGGAAACGAAATCTGACCTTGCAGGCACACTGCTTTAATCAGACATTAATTAGCAGATGAGCTCTGACGATATTTCCCCCCTCATCCTCTTGTGGGTGCTGCTCCGGCATATTGTGGGGATGAAACGAAAGCAGAAAGATGCGCACACACAAACACAGTGATGATATATGAGTAAGGATGTAAGTGGGACTAACAAATGTTCAAGATTTATTTAACAGTCCAATAGAAATGCATTAGAAGGCTGGTGGAGCAAAACATCTCTTAATGTAATTAAAATCAAATACAAATAAGCAAACAAACAGAAAGAGACTGAGCACACCATGGCATCCATTTACAAATATATACAGGAGCTGCAATAACAAATCAATAAAACCTAGAATAAAACTATACCTTTTATAAGGCATCATGCTGTAGTATTATACTTAATTTAAAAGTATTAATATGATGATGTAGCATCCTGTGTATCTGTTTTCACCTGCTTCGTTACAACACACATGCACACACACCTATGACAGAGGGTCCTGATGGTGAACTGCTGGTGAGTTGGGATCTAGCAGCTGTGTACTGTGTCCCATTGGAACAGACCAGGAGCTAATTACAGAGAATTATTAAGATTTATCTGCCTCACTCTCTCTCGTTCTCAGAGCCAGTGATCTCATGAACCCCACTCCTCTCAAAGTTAATCACCAAACTGACTTTTGACTTAATTGCTCATGTCTCACTCAAACAAACAAATACACACACTGGCAAATACAAACATGACTAGTACAATTGTAATGCATTATAATAATATAATGGGATCATGATTAAAACTGCAGTAAAAGTGTGAGAGTGATATTTTGATAACTTGCTGCTTCATTCAATGAACTGTTAATAAAATTATATGAATGCACACATAGTGTCTTCCAAAAAAGGTTTATGGTTTTTGACTTATTTTAACATAAATTCTTATCATTTAGTGATTTTACTTTGCATTTGGGGCTTTGAAAGTACAACATTATGAAAACTTACTTTAGCCCAGAAACAGTAAAATACTGGAATAGCTATCAAGCTATGAAATATTATATGGAAATATTAGCAGTGAAATATTAGCTATGAAATATTAGCAGCAGCTATTTGCACTAAGTGCGATAGATGCTATTTACACTAAGTGTAAATAGAAATTAGATGCCATTTAGCATATTTTATTTGTGATAGATGCTATTTACAACAAGTGAAAATAGCGATGTATTCTATTTACACTAAGTGACAATAGCAGCATTTTCTTAGCAATATGCTATATAAACTAAAAATTGCGATATATTCTATTTACACCATGCAAAATTAGCCGTTCTTTGCAAGAAGTGTAAATAGTAATTAGATGTTATACTTTATATTGACAGATACTATTTGCACCTTACTATTTTTGTACATTAACAGGATGCACTAATGTCATAGAGTCCAAATGATTATATTTATTAAAATTATTAAACGGATGCTGCCTTATTGGGAGAATAAAAACCCTCCCTACACCTTCCCCTAACCCTACCCAATAAACACTTTTAATACTATTATTTCCAGTTTTAGAACATACTTTTCATTTTTATTGAAAATAAATGCCTTTCTGATGTGATATGTGATGGGAAAATGGAGAAGAGCGAGCTCGGCAAAAGGTGGAATCGAAAACTTCGTGGATCGCGGTAAAAGCTAGGATTGCGAGCCTTACTCACTACTGCTATGCAACTGAAGACATTAGCTTCTATACGTCTTTTGTTAAACTTGAATGGCCAAACCAGACATTGGTGGGCGGAGTTAGTGTAAATAGCGTTTGCCAACAAGGGATGCTATTTGCACTTAGTGTAAATAGACACTCCGTATTAGGCTTACAAAGCATCTCTACACTGTCAAAAATTATTTTCTTTCTCAGTACTATGTTATTTACAGTAAAAAATTAAGTGACTTTTCTAAAAAAAAAAAAAAAAAAGTCTGACAATTGGGTAAGAAAAATAAACTTGTTTTCCCTTTAAGTAAATTTTTCTTACCCCACTGGCAGACTTTTTTGTTTGTCTGACTCCGAAGCAATATATATTTTTTTCAGAAAACAAGACTTACAATATAGTAATTTTGATTCTCAAATAATGTTCCTTGATTTAAGTATTTTTAGATACTTGTACTGTAAAACGAGACAAAATACTGAGGAAAAAAGTCATTTTTTGCAGTGTATACAGTGTTGGTCAGTTGACAATCAATTAGAGAATCTAAAGGTGTTGAGGCCAAATAATCCTCCAAAAAGAAGTTAAATCCCATTATCATGTCTGACTATGATGTATTTAATTGAATTGCAATTATTGCTGATGCCCATGATAAATCACAAGGATGATATGGATTCATGCTGATATTGTCGAAAAACTTTTTTTGCTTATCCAAACTTTTGGAGGGCACTGTATAATCACACAGTCTGTTTCAGTCCATACCCGGTCATTCAGGTCACATTTTGCAATCTGACAAGATACAATAGAGCAAAAAACTGGGAAAAGATATACATGCACCCAGCTTCACATGGAGAAGGTAGTCGTTGGAAAACATGCAAATGAGTAAAGATGTTCACACTGTTAATGTCAACAGTAGCAGGGTCAGATTCACTTTTAATTCAGTCTTCTTCTCAGAGAGACACACACGCACACACATACAGCTCATACTGTAATGCTCATAAATGCTGGTGAGATTTCTAACAGCACCATGCGGCCGGAGGTGCACAGACACTCTGACGCACTAATGAACTCTGCTGCTGACCAATAAATCAACTTCTCACCCGCAGCTGAACAACTTCACATGTCAGATTCATGGCCTCCAGGCACATGTAAGGATATAATGAGGTGAAGAATACAGCAATAAGGCTACAAAATACTCAACCGTCTGTCTAAAAGACTTAAGAGTGCACTAATTTGTACATAACGGAGCACTAAAACCAGCCAATGGTTCTTATATAACTATTACTGTTGCTCTTATTTATGGTTAGGTACGCTTTTTAACAAAGCATGCAGGGCAGCACTGTAATGATGATAATCCTCAAACATTGAGGTTAGGGTTTGTTCTTAATCCCCAACACTATAATTCAGCTTAAACCTATAGCCTAAACTCCATGTTTTGTTCATAACTTCATTCTTAAAGTTCTATAAAACAGATGTTTATACTATACTTAAGAAATATAATTACAGTTTGAAAATGTCCTACTATCCTTAACAGAATGTCTTGAAATGTTTTATTCTTTTGAATGTGCTATTTAAAATCAAACTGACAGCAATGACTTCGTTGTGATATTTGCATAGTGAATTCTGATTGGTTTTCTTTCTTGCCTATTTGCCTACTGATTTGTAATTAGCATCTATTTAACCACACAGGTGTCTCTTGCATTACAATTCGGCCCTAGCAACAACCCAGAACACCCTAGCAACCACAAATATGCTGAAGATAACTAAGTACCATGGTGGTACTTTTAGTTCAGTCAATTTATTTCTCTCAGGAATAAATTAACTTAAAAAATAAACTGTGTTAAATCCTTCTTTTTTTTTTCTCCAACTCAGAACATTCAGAACTCATTTTTACTTTTAAGTTATAAAAGAGCCAGTTTTTTGTCCTATCTTACACGCACATTAGTTAGTGCCTGGATCATTTACCATTACCAAATGCATCGTCTGCAACCAGTTTATTTAAAATGTCAAAAACAAACACCCGTCTCTCTCACCTCTCAACGAGCGTTGACAGAAAGAGCTAAAAAACACAATTAGCGCTGAAGAGCGACTTGCAGCTCTATTATGCAGAAATGCTAATCCATCTCCCACTGAGGCAGCCGTGTTGGAACAATTAACGTGTAGATGGTGTAATTCCTGTGTTTGATATTGAGATTTCGCAGAGGAGAGACTTTAATCAAGATCAATTGCTTCAAAGCAATCAGGCATTTGCCTTGTTTTGTCCGAACGTTTCACTCCATGGCTCTCTAGGGATTTTCTTAAAAAAAAAAAGAGAGAGACTGAGTAATTGTTTCTATCTTCTTCCTTTTCTAACATTTCAGCCAGTTCAAATGTACAGTAAAAATTTAAATGGAAAGTCTCAAATTTTACAAATCAGAATCTAAAAAGGTGATGCCATAATTTATGCAACCAATCTCATTAGAAAGAAAAATCACAAATAAGATCTTTTGGTAACACTTAAAGGACCAATGAAGTGCCTTGGAATGCACAGCTTTATTCACTGTGTTGACGTATCTTCCAATGAAACAGGAAGACAGGGCGGGATATATCTAGAAGCTCCTCCATTTTTTTCAAAATAGCCAACAGCGTTTCGCCTCGGCTAGAGCTGTTGAGCTCGTAAAACCCAATTTTCCTCATGCTAACCGTTTCTATAAAATATAGCATTGTTTGCGTTCAAATGTGTCCAAACGCTTTGTGGTCTGTGCTGATTCATGCGTATGATCCGCTCTGTGCTCTTGTGTCTCTGGACCAGGGCATACTGTTCTCGCACTGCAGCGGTTCACGTTACACTAGCAAGCACGAAAACAGACTTTATTTGCGTCAATGGAAAGCATATTTACACTGTCTGAATCGTTCCCTATCCTCTATATAGTGCACTATGTGCCATTCACCATATAGAAACTAATAAATGTGTGAAGAAATGATCGATTTCAGCCCCAACTTCAGCATCTGTTTATAGTGTAGGAGGGGGAGGGACTTCAGATTCTAGAGAGCATTTGATTGGACAGCAGATTTGATGAGAAGCTGAAGTCCGCGGTGATATCATGAAAATCTGTGATCCATTTTAGCGGACATGAGAGACTAAGTTTTGAATGCTTCTATCTCCTAAATGCAAATTTTGTCATTGTTTTGGAACACACCAGCTTATTCATAACCTGAAGGCTAACATATTCATACTAAAAGCTAAAAAAATAATAATAATTTTGATTTCAGGGGGACTTTAATTTTGATGGTCCCTTTTGAATGTTCTGTTGACTATAAGTAACTTTGCAAGCACATGCAACTACCTCTCATTAGAGTATTAGTAGACTGTCTACTTAATATCTGCTAACTCTTTATTGAGATGGTCCTCCAACAGACAGTCTACGGACTATAAGTAACTTTGCAACTACATGTCAATTTATTCTACTAACCCTACCAATCTACTGATACTCCACTAATACTCTAATGAGTGTTAACATGTTGGTACAACTTTACTTATAATCAACAAGTGTGTTAAAGGAACCATCAATAAAGAGCTGTTCAAATCAACTGTTCGACAGGATATAACCAAAAGTCTACAAACAAAAGCCAGAGATCTCAATATAAACTCAAACAATACCCAGCAAATTCTGACAAGACCACATTTATTTTATAACTCTGTACTCCTTTCTAAGGAATTTTAGGAGAAACATCTGAGACATTGAAGTTGACATTTAAATTACTTAAGGTCTTTACACACCAAACCGATGTCAAAAAACTAGCGGCGACGGAAGCTGATGGTGGTGCCGGCTCACGTCGGCTGCGTCTGGAAAAAAAAAAAATGCTCCACTTGAACACACCACAAAAACCACAGCCGATAGCCAAGCATGTACATTGTGCACCTGCATGAGAGATAATAACTGTCCACAACACCAGATGACAGTAGTCTGTATTCGTCATTCAAAAAAGGAACTAGAATATACAAACTGTTAACAAAGCAGCATTCACTTACCATTTTGAATATGAATCATGTTGATCAGTTTGTCTTCACTTATATTAATTAGACTACATACAACTAGTCAACTAGTAGTCATTAATTTAAGCCATTAGTCGACTAATTGCACATTATGTTAATTTAATTACTTAAATATACTGAGAACACTAAACCATAATAAGCGTTTAATATATAGGCGCTATTCTGCACTCAAGCGCATGCCTAAAGCTTGCCGCACCAGCAAAAGTAATGAATATGAAATAGCAAGGAGACATTTTAATTTTTTATTAACTAGTGTTTTCTGAGTCGGCTATAAAGATGAAGTTGAAGTGTCATGATTGATTACAGGAAGCAAATGCAAGTAACGCCGTTTATTGAACAACAAGCAGTAACAGAAACACAGTCAATGAGAACGTGCAGGCTACAGGTAGGCGCAGGGACTGAGATGGTCGGCTGGTGACGTGGCGTGGTGACTGAAGAGTGGCGGTGAGATAAATCCAGGATCCAGACAAAAGACAAGGCACGAAGACAGTAATCCACAGAAGACGACGAACAACTGGGACTCCGGTCAGGAACAGACGAGACAACCACGAACAGGACACCAAACAACGATCTGACAATGGAGACAGGAATGAGGTGAGTATTTAAGGACTGAGGGAATGAGCAGCAGGTGGGGAGAGTGATGGGTGGCAGCTGGGTCCAATAATCACCCACGTGGCCTGGGCACACCCACAAACACACTCGCACACAAACACAAACACACCCACTGCTGTCATAACACAGAGCACGCGACAAGAAGGAAACAATGCATCTGCGAACCGTGACAGAAGATGCTGATCTCGCCAGCAGTATAGTGGATGTACCTTTAGAGAGAAATGTACCTTTCATACAGATTACATAAGCAGAGAGTATTTCTTTTCAATTTGAATTGATTTATTTATAAGTAAACATTCCACGCTTTCTATAGATATATTTCTCATGTCTGTGAGTTAAGTAGCCTATACGCTGAGTTTCTGTTCATTTTTTTGACGCGCTCCAGTTCACGGAGATGAAGACAGCAAAAATCGCATCCTGTTTGTTTTCTGTATTTTACAAAGGCAGGATGTCTTCTTGTTATTGTGAGTTTACAAAAATAAAAGTAGAGTTTCGAATAGTTTTGAATTATGTATTAGGGTGTGTTCACACTTAGTTTGGTTCGTTTGGTTCATTTGGTTAATTTGGTCCAGACCAAAGAAGAAGAAAAAAAACATTTAGTCCTGGTCCAATTAGCGTTCAGACTGGCAATTTTATCACCGAACCTAAAGGCATAGGGATACATTCACAACGTGATTGGTCGGATTTTATGACGTTTGCCTATTTTGAGACGGAACTTACCAAACATCCAAAACAATGCTGTTTGCTGAGGTAAATGTGCTCGTGTGTGCATAGCGGTGCGTAGCCTGCATGTGATGGCATTTTGGCCAGCTGGGAACTCGTGAAGAGCTTATAAAACGTGTAAAGTAGTCAAAACAGCGGCGTGAATCCCTCCGTCACACACACAAACAATCTGCTGCATGGAGCCGCGTGTCTGATGCCTGTGATGGGCAAACTCGCGTCTATGACAAGAAAAACCGACATGCGTGAGGATTCTGTCCTTTTTAGGGTCTCGTCTTCCTGTTTTTGGTTCGTTTACATGTAGGGCTGAAACGATTAGTCGACATTATCGACAACGTCGACAATAAAAAATTGTCGACAAATATTTTTGTTGTCGAATAGTCTCTTGATCTCATACGACCTATTTGAAGGGCCTGCAATAACGCGGTGTAACCAGTGGGGCGCTGTAGCGCAATACTGTAATACAGCCCTCCGGGATCCAATCCAATAAAAGAAGTCAGCGCTTTGGAGAGCATAGTGCAAACGAAGTCGAACCCGTGAAATGTGGGAGATTAACATAGCATAAACATAACAAACATAACGTTTAGCATAACTACAGAATACTGTCATGCAGGGCCACCAACTCTCATTCAAACTCACTGTTCTCACGCCACACGTTCATTTTCTCACACAGTGAAAGATGCATCGCAGAGCAAAGAGGACACAGACAACGGCAACGCACCGACAGATCAGGTTACTTTTGATATAAAACTAAGTCTAAGCTTTTAAATTCAGTCAATATTACTACGGGATTCAAACAATACTTGTGGTGGTGACTGTTTAACGTTGTGTGGCAGATCGCTGTAACACCTCGGTTCAAGCGGCATGCGAACCTATTCCTCTCTATTACAGCGCGAAATAAACATGAATGAACATCAAAAAGTACTTACTTAACTTACTGAAATGAATCCATCTCTATTGTAATCACTTAATCGGAGTTTTAACCGCAGAAAGAAGTCAATAAAACTTGCAAACAAATATATCACACAAAATGTAACATTTACCTCAGGAAAGCCATTCAATGACCATAAACTCGATAGTTTGTGTGTGTGTGTGTGTGTGTATATATATATATATATATATATATATATATATATATATATATATATATATATATATATATATATATATACACACACACACACATACACACACACACATATATATATATATATATATATATATGATATGTAATATGTGTATGTATGTATGTTGTTTCATTTTTCACAAAAACCCCCACATAATTACATTATATTTATATATTTATAGTATATTGGTCTATTCAGTTGGCTTAAAAATGATTAAAAATACACTTTTAAAAGCTGAAGTGATTTCCTTGTTTTATTTACTAGTTAAAGTACAGTATAACTCAATATTTTAACTAATTGCTAAAGTAGAATAATCGAACAAAGCCTACTGATTAACCAGTGCAATAATCGATGATTAGTCGATTAATCGTTCTAATAATCAACAGATTAATCGATTATCAAAATAATCGTTTGTTGCAGCCCTATTTACATGTCTTTGGTCCGTGTTGCGTTCATATATCTTTCGAACCGCACCGGAGTTCGTTTGGAAGCAGACCGAGACCCATCTTTTCAGCGGTCTCTGTCCGTTTGTTTGGTGCGCACCAGGGTTCGGATGGCAGCGTTCACATGTTCAAATGAACCGCACTAGCCGAGCAATCGCACCAGGGTTCGTTTTAATCGAACCAAACATGACAAGTGTGAACGCACCCTTACTCTTATCTGTATGACCAAAAATGACTGAGAATTTTAAGTTGTTTCCGCTGTTGTCAGGAAAAAATGCAAGTGATTGCACTGGTGTCTCAATGTCATTCAGCTTCCACACTCCGCATGAACACTTGGATATGCGCACATATATATGCACATTTATCTAGGTTAACGTTAAAGTGAGCAGCCAAGTAAAGTTAGAACTACTTACATGTTTCAAATGATAAGCCATATTTGAGGTCGATGGATGGTAGGCTTTTGGATTTCCTGCCCGACACACTGTAATTACCACATGGACCCGCCGTTAACAATCTGTCCCTCACGGACTGCGTGACTTCGCCACAAACTTCTTTTTTTTTTTTTTTTTGACTAAACGACTAATAAATGATCAACTAAGCCTCTTCTAGTTGACTAACATTTATTTGACTATTAGGGGTCAGCCCTACATACAACTATGTCATTATAAACATCTGCATATTGGAATGTTCCAAAAAGATGAAGATGTAGGTCAATTTATACAGTAAGTGTCTTCTTTGTGTCGCTCTTGTCTTTGTTGTTTGTTTGCTTTGTCACTTTTGTTTTTCTTCTCATGATCTGGTTTACAGAGCTAAACAGCCAATCAGAGTGATCTCTTTTCCTGACGGCCCAACACCAATTCAACATGCTCAACTGGCCGGACTAAAGTGACAGTGGTCTGACTAAAAAAATAGCCTGACCGACGCTCAGCGACTGCTTGGTGTATGCCAGCCCTTAGACCTCCAGTGTCCTGAGCTATGAAGTGGCAACCTCAAAGCAATAATTTTCTCTAGGATGTTTGTTTCGTTAGACTTAAAAACTTTGAATAAACATATTCAATTTTAATATACCCAAACATGTATTTAAGAGGCAAAAAAACCCAGTTTAAAGGTCCCGTTCTTCGTGATCCCATGTTTCAAACTTTAGTTAGTGTGTAATGTTGTTGTTAGAGTATAAATAAAATCTGTAAAATTTTATAGCTCAAAGTTCAATGCCAAGCGAGATATTTTATTTAACAGAAGTCGCCTACATCGAACGGCCAGTTTGGACTACATCCCTCTACTTCCTTCTTTAATGACGTCACTAAAACAGTTTTTTGACTAACCTCCGCCCACAGGAATACACAAGAGTTGCGTTTGTAGAGTGTGTTTGTCGCCATGTCGTCGAAACGCTGTTATTTTCATCCCACAGTCCAATCACCGGGTCTGATTCCGGCTCAAATTGATAGGGTAAAATTAAAGACATGTTTACAGTAACACTGAGCGCGTGCATCTCCACGTTATGGTAAGAGGCGTGACCTTTCCGGGACCTTTCCGCTAAGCTGCTGTCGAATCACAACACAGGAACCGCTGGCACAATCAGAACTCGTTACGTATTTCTGAAGGAGGGACTTCATAGAACAAGGAAGTCATCAGCCCGTTTTTATGACAGTGGAAACAGCGGTATACAGATAAGTAAATTATGTGAAAAATACTGTGTTTTTTTACACGCGAAACATGAACACATGTTATATTGCACACTATAAACACAATCAAAGCTTCAAAAAAACACGAAAAACGGGACCTTTAAAATCTCTCTGACATTGGAGCAATAAGTAAAAATGGTCAGTGGGTAATGACTGTTGAAATCACTCCCAGTAGTCTGCTCATGACAAATTCACAACACTCAGTGTTACAGGGCACAACATTAAAATAATCTTCTGTGGTGCACAAGTTTAAACCTCACTCGGAGACTCTGGTCCAGACAAATCATGAGATTGCACCTGTACGCTATTAACTACACCCTCCCTGAGGACCATTTGCAGGGACAGGGCTTTAGGGGGGAGTCTCTTCAAATGAGTTATTAAACCATTCTGATTTCTATCAGCACTCCCATCTCCCTCCTTTTCTTCAGAAAATTAAAGAGTTATAGCAAAGTAAGGGGCACTGTTAAGCCTATTACATGTGAAATGACTTGAAAATTCAGCTTTGACATCACAGGAATAAGTTACACTTTAAAATGTATTAATAGAAATTAGTTGTTTTAATAATATTGGTTGTTGAAACAATATTTCAAAATATTGCATATATATATTACATATAAATACAACAAAAATGACAGTAAATACATTTATAATGTTACCAAAGATTTCTATTGCTTTCGAACTTTCTATTTAAAGAAATAAATGTATCACTTGCACAATAACATTAAGCAGCACAACTGCACAATCAACAAGCAGACTTCCTGCAACCCCTTTAGTCGTGACTTATTCACGATACAGCACTAGCCTCGAGTACCTTATTGCTTTTATAAAATGGTTACCACACAATACAAATATTTAAGCCAAAAATATGTAACAATGCAACTTCCATGAAGTAAACTCTTACTAAAATCCTTCCTTCCGCCAGAAAAAAATAGTCCCTGACCGTGAACAGCAACAGAATTTACATTATTACGCCATAAGATGGCGCCAAAGACTGTCTTTATGAGTGTGTCAGTCAGTAGCAAAGACTTTTACATTGAAAAGACTGAATTGTTGTGAACACGGAACAAGACGCAACTGACAAATGCTTTGACTAACGCTGTCAGTCACAGGAAAACCCCTTAACTGTTAAAAGGACAAGATAATACATCAGACATTTAAACAGATTTTTTATTATAAACACAGGACTGACCTGAAGGAAAATTCTAAATCTGAATGCAGGTAATAAACTTGCTCACTCGATCTCTTTCTCACAACACTCTTCTATATATATATTACACCCGTTCACCCAGCAAAGTTTCATAATTGGTAAATATGTGCTTTTTCTCTTTTTCTCTGGCAATGATCGTTGCATGCAATCTGAAAATTTTGCATATTGCAAAAAGGCATTTCCTGTGGGAAGCGGAATTCGGGTTTCATTTTAAAGCACGTCCAGACCTCTAATTAGAATGATTTCTGAAGGATCATGTGACACTGAAGACTGGAGTAATGATGCTGAAAATTCAGCTTTGCTATCACAGGAATAAATTACATTTTAAAATATATTAAAATAGACAAGAGTTTCAGGGCTTGACATTAACACCCAAATTTTATATATAATAAGCTATACATTTTTAAATTGTAGTCTTTTAAAAAAGGCATCTGAAATAATAAACTGTTTGCAATGTAGTGGTGTCAAAAATATGGATTTTTCAATACATATCGATACTGAAAAATAACGCTTCCAATACCCATTTTCCACAGAATAGATACACGATACCAGCTGCGCTTTCTCTCTCTGTCACCTCTCCGACAGTGAGTTTGACACACTAACCCACCTCCCCTAACTCACTCGTTTCATTTGCTCCAGATAAATATTGTTGGTGTTACAGAGCTTGATTTACGACCTAGGATTATGCGTATTGCGCACAATTTTACTAATTTCCGCAGATTTTGTGCTCGCACCCAAAGTGCACGCACATAAAGGTGCCTCCCAGTACTAAATTGAGTTCTTTTCGCTGCTTATATAGTGTGCTTAAACAGTCAAATATACACAAAATAATGACAAATGCGGGTCTTGGCGAGTAGTCACGTAAACAGTCAGTTTAAAGTGAATGTAAACACACATGTAACAGTATAATGGATCTGTGCGTCAGGTCTTAAAGTGACAGCAGCCTAATATACCTGCTGCCAAATTATGAGATGATATTAAAAATATCCATATGGCACTTTTTCCCTATGGTATCAATGTCAAAATTGTGGCCAGTGTAAATACTGAGTGGCTAACTTTGAAAAGCCACTAGCCACAGTGGCTAGTAAGCAAAAAAGTTAACGCCAAGCTCTAGTAATAATTTACTGTTTAACAATATTACTGTTTTTCATCAAATAAATGCAGCCTTGGGGAGCATAAAAAACTTATTTCAGAAACAATTGTTACTCCATTATTAGGCTATATGATTTTTACAAGTGAAGTGTTTTCAAAAATAGAATCCCTGCTGGGATTCTATGAATTGAAAGGTATCATGAAAAGACCACTCAATCCTGCTCCACAGAGGGAGGCAGAGAGCGGTCACATCTCTCAGTCCTAATGTGCTTACAGAGCCATGCATTCATTAACGTCTAAAACAGCAGAAAGACCATTCTCAGCTTCAGAGGGGGGAACCGAATCAATTTATTTCTATTCCATTTATTAGCATTAATTCACACAATTGAACAGGCAAGGCAAAGCCATTTTCTCTTTGGCATGACCAGCCCCCAAAAGGAACAGAAGAGGGACAATAAAACAAAGATGATTATGCAAATTGTACCTACAGCCAGGTATATCAACTAAAAACTATGAGGAACATAATAGCACAGTTACAAAATCTAGACAGCTGCCAACCCAAAGAGCGTTTTAAAGGGATAATTACCCTATTATTGTGTTATCTAGTGTTATATCATCAAACACATCTACATATTTTTTATAATGAACTCTATTGAATGTGAATATGAAGTGCACTGCCTCATGAGTCTCTAGGGCTCTTCTGTGATTGATAGCTTCCTGACCAATAACCATCACCCTCATGTGGCCTCCATCAGTGAGAGTCAGAGGTTGTGAAGTAGGTCATGTTTGCCTGACGCGTCCAGTGGCATTACCATGGCGACGGCTTGTTAGAACTGGCTGTCAGGCTGGTGTGAAGCAGTCCCGTTCCACCACTGAATGCTGTCTTGCCCCATTTAATGCCCTTTCTCTCAGTTTACAGCTGATGACATACATATTCTCCCATGGCAACCAATTTAGATGCTTCGGAAGAATCCATTTATCAATTAATAATGTCTAATACTTGACGGAAGGATACTAAGTGTTTGAATTCCTGCATGATGTGAACTGCTAATGAATGCAGAAAGACTTTCAGCGAGACACATGCCACAAAATGAATCAAAGCATTTTATCTTGTAAACGACATATAGTTCACTCATCATTTGCTCAAATCATCATGCCATTATGTTCTTACATTCATCTGTGGAAAACAAAATGAGTTCTATCTGGACATAAAAAAATAAATAAAAATTCTAAATAGATGTACTGTTAATACATACATTTTGAATTAGCAGAGCAACTGCTTTATTAGCATGTATTGCATGTAGGGTTGTCAAAAGTACCGAACTCGGTACTGAAATTTAAAAAATGTGACGATCCTAGCATTTCCCCCTAGCATTTTGAGCAATGTTTCTTAAATGCCTCTGATTGGCCATTGTGGTCACATGCTCAACAGATATGTCTGTGTGTGGCTACAATGATCAACGCTTCAAAAACATGTTGTAAATAGACATCGTTGACGCTCTTCACTGAGCGCTTACACAGATATACATGGGATCGTTTGAAAGTAGGCGTCTATCGGCAGATCCCTTATATATTTTTTGTTTTTAAAGCCCTGAATGGATCAGCTCTAAAATATCTCTCTGAACTTTTGAGGTCATCTAATCAAAGATTGCCGATGGTTCCGAGATCTAGACTTAAAAACGAGGGGTGACCGTGCTTTTTCTATTTTTGGTCCAAAATTGTAGAATAGTCTTCCTCTATCCCTAAGACTAGTATCCACAGAGTCTGAATTTATATCTAAGTTAAAAACCTACTTTTTCTCTAAGACTTACAACTGTTTTTGATTTCATTCTGATTAGTGTTTCTGATGTAAACTCCCTTTATTATTGCTTTGCAGCCTTTCTTGTTTTTTAGATATTTATCCTGTTGTACAGCACAATGGCCAACTTTTGATTGATTGATTGATTGATTGATTGATTGATTGATTGATTGATTGATATCCGCTGATAGACACCTGCTTTCAAAAGCTCCCGTGTGTATCTGAACACAATGGCCAATCAGAGGTGTTTAAGAATCCACTCAACTGCGCTCAAAATGCTAGGAGGAAATGCTGGTATCGTCACATTTTTTAAATTTCAGTACCGACTTGGTATCGAAGTCGGTACTTTTGACAACCCTAATTGCTAGACAGTGATCAATTACAGCTCATCTATGAATATCTAATTCTCTCACTTCCATTAAACAGCATTGGAAGCAGTGTTACTGTTACAACTTTTTTCTCATTTGAAATCAATTTTAAATAAAATATAAATATTAGATGAAAAACTTAAAAATAAAAGCTAATTCAAAATATTAAAGCTGATGAATACAATCTAAGTTATATTAATAAATATCCTGATGCATCCAAGCTTTATAATGGCAGTGAACGGAACCAATGAGTATGAAGCACATTTTTCTTACACAAATGCTTCGCTTCGCTTCAGAAGGCCTTTATTAATGCCCCAGGGCCGTGTGGAGTACGTTTATGATGGATGGATGCACTTTCTGGAGCTTCATACTTGTTGGTCCCATTCACTGCCATTATAAAGCCTGGATGCATCCGGATATTTATTAAAGGGGTGGTTCAATGCGATTTCACTTTTTTAACTTTAGTTAGTGTGTAATGTTGCTGCTTGAGCATAAACAGTATCTGCAAAGTTACAGCGCTGAAAGTTCAATGTAAATGGAGATATTGTCTTTTAAAGTTATGGCCGTTTAATGCCTACAAAAATGACCGGTTTGGACTACAAATTAAGCGTCTTCCCGGGTTGGTGACATCATAAACCCTGCAAAACACGCCCCTGGGAACACACAACAAAGTGGGCGACGCCATGTCGCGCAGCATAATGGAAGCGGAAGAGTTGTGTACACCGGACGCGAGTAACGCGACACATCAAAAGATAATGGAAACCATTATAATCTGTGATATTTTCTACACTGGAAGACAGCTTCCAGAATCTACACGAGTTTAATGCTGGATTTGCACAAAGGCTTTTACTGAAAGAAGCAGTTCCCACTTTAAAAGCTGAAGCTGCTGTTTATTGGCTTCAAACTGTAAGTACGTTTTAATGTTTGTAACATATAAACATATAGTTCTTTTGCTATTTTTGGTTGCATCAAGGACATATACAAAGAGCAACTCGTTTTTGCTTTGCTAGCCAGTTAGCTACATTTTACAAACACCAACAAACGTCTATGTTCATAGACAAACAGTTGTTCATGATAAAAATTAAATGATACCTTTGCAGAAATGCTACTACTCAGTCATGTATTCGGCTACAGTAAAGCTTTAATCAGGATAAAACCGTATATTGAAAGCTAACAAACAGCAATGACAGCATCTAAACACTTTGACACAAATACAAAACGAAATACCATTCATAAACGTCCTTTAAAAGCCACGATTGCAGAGGTTCTGCTTGACCCTGCTTCATCTGGGTCTGATTCGGCTCAATTTGATACAGCAATATAGAAGCCATTATTTACATTTCCACTGAAGCACATGTAACGGCTCTGGTAACAACGAATGGTAAGGGGCGTGGCGTTTCCGGACGCTTCAGCGAATCACGATACACTGGGCCAGCTACCAACCTGGTAACCAATCTGAGCACATTGCGTATTTTGGAGGGTCTGGTATCATAGAAGCAGGAAATCAAACGAGATGTTCATATGACAGTGGAAACAGAGGTGTAGAATAAAGGTAAAATATATGAAAAATACGTCTTTTTTTTTTAAAACGAAGCATTAAGACATGTTAAACTGTGCCCCAAAAACACAATCAAGCCTAGAAAAAAAACACTGAACCACCCCTTTAATATAACTCCGATTGTGTTCATCAGAAATAAGAAAGTAATATACACCTAGGATGGCTGGAGGGTGAGTAAATCTTGGGGTCATTTTCATTTTAAAGTGAACTAATCCTTTAATACTATAATAACATAAATAATAACACTGATCAGAAGCTCTTAGGCATCTCTGTTTTACATGGTTTCAAAGTTGCACACAGTGAGTGCAGTACATTTAAAAAGAGATTATGCAGCTAAAAGGGGGGTATTTTTAATTGGCTTCTTTATTAGTCATGTGTGAAAGACGCTCCACTAAATACCAACAAAGTTCAATTAAATTTAATAAACACCTGAAAGCACATGGGCACACACACGCATGCATACACATACACTCTTATACCAGTGCAATCCAAATGCACTAAAGAACAAACACTGAAACAACACGTCTACTGTATGTTGTGTCTGCGGGTGTGCATAAAAAAAAAATAAAAAATATGCGAGAGCGAGGACTTTCCACGTACCTGCTGCAGGACTCAAGGAGAATAAGTGCACAAAAAAGCCTAACATCAGCATAAGAAACAGCAGTCTGTGTCCGTGTGCAACTTGAGAATACAGTACAGGTGAGAAACACAGCGTGCTCACGTTCACTGAGTATGTTAATGGTGCTAATAGGATCATGTCTGCCATCTGTTCCTTGTAGCATGATGCACACTATAAATAGCACTTCAGCTGCAGGAGACTGTGGGATAGCCCAGGTACTTCCTTGCCTTAAAACTGATCTCCTGTGTGACAGGAAAGATCAGGGGTCAGGGTTACTGATGGGTGAGCCAAACTGAGCTAATTAAACAGCACCTACTCGCAATGCGGCTACAGACGTAGCAGCTTAAGGTCTTTTTCGACATTTAAAGTCAACAGGAAATCTACTTTACTTCCCTAATGTGATGTATTAGCAAGTGTAAAAGAAAAAAAAAAAAAAGAGAGTCAGCACTTGAATTTATGCTTTAGGTTCTGACTGAATTGTAAAACGTAACAAAATAAAAACAGACAGAATCAGAGTTTCCAAAACTAGACGATTGGTTAAAATAAAATAAATGAAATCAAATGAAATGAAATACATTGCTCACAATAAGACAATAATATGTATTAAAATAAATAGTGTCCTTTTTATTTTATGTTGACTTTAAGTGTGGACAGTATGTGGGTAACAGCAGAGTTAAAGGGCTAGCTTTGGCACAAACCCAACATTTTCCATAATAGTAAGTCATTGCTGGTTATTTCTCAGGCTTATTTCACATTTCTTTTGTTCTGCGTGTAATGGAGCTATGGGCTGGTTCTGGGTAATTACTGCAGCTCAGAAAGGTTAGGCTATCCTCCAATAGCTCTGACCTAGTGCCAGCAGCATTGCATTCAAATAATAATTCAAATGATCAATAAAAATTGCTTCCCCATGTGGATTCCAACCCAGCCATCTTGTGTTTAACAGCTTAGAAATAGAGAAAAGAATCACAATATGTCATGGTGTTTAACAGACGGTGCTGTGCAAAACTCAATCAGAGTGCAGTGACTGCATCAAGCTAAATAATTCACAGCCAAAAGAAGCTCCTTCACCACAGTGTCCATCACTCTTTCTCAAACACACAACTTCTGTGTCTTATAAGCACACAGAGTATGTCTTTCCCTTCAAAGACCACATAAGAAACTGTGATCAACACAGCTGTCAAGCACCTTCAAGAGTCCACTAGATACAGCAGAGATTCAGTGAGACTCTCCATCAATGTGAGCAGGTCTAAAAGCAACTTTTGCTACACCTGCCAATGGTGAATTAAGTTATAAATATTACTTGCATATGAAACCCGGTTCCAAACTGCATGTTTTATTATTTGCATTATTTTATTCAAATGTGCAAAATTTGTGTGTACAATATGTTCTTATATATTGTATAAGAACCAAGTTATTATATTGAAATATTAGTTAAAATATTATATAATAATGATATAAAAATGATTTATATAAAAAAACAAGTTAAAATATTATATAACAATGTATTATTATATAATATTTTCACCATTAGATATTTAACATGAAATCCAAAAAACAAAAAAACAAAAAAAGGTTACACTTTATTATAAGGGGTCCTTGTTAAAGTGAAATTATACATTCTAGTACTGACTAATACTCATTAGTTCATTCAAAAATGAAATTTCTGTCATTAATTACTCACCCTCATGTCGTTCTAAATCTGTAAGACCTTCTTTCATCTTCGGAACACAGATTAAGATATTTTTGATGAAATCCAAGAGGTTTTTATTTATCCCCCATAGAAAGCAAGTTAAAGGATTAGTTCACTTTCAAATAAAAATTTGAAAGATGGCCATGTCCCTTTTTTTTTCAGTCGAAAAGAAATTTTGATGAAAACATTCCAGGATTATTCTCCTTATAGTGGACATCAATTGGCCCCAAACGGTTGAAGGTCAAAATTACAGTTTCAGTGCAGCTTCAAAGGGCTTTAAACGATACCAGACGAGGAATAAGGGTCTTATCTAGCGAAACGATCGGTAAAAAATGATATATGTTTTAACCATAGCCACTCATCTTGAACTAGCTCTCGTCTTCTTCTTCTCTATTAGAATTCCAGCAGTGTAGACACTGCTAAGTGTATTACTGCCCTCCACAGGTCAAAGCTTGAACTAATTGTTACTTGCACTAGCATATTGTATATGACAATTTAAGTAGACGAGAGCTAGTTCAAGACGAGCCACTATGGTTAAAATGTATATAATTTTAATTTTTTTTTTTTTTAGAAAATGACTGATCGTTTTATTAGATAAGACCCTTATTCCTCGTCTGGTATTGTTTAAAGTCCTTTGAAGCTGCACTGAAACTGTTAATTTTGACCTTCAACCTTTTGGGGCCAATTGATGTCCACTATAAGGAGAATAATCCTGGAATGTTTTCATCAAAAACCTTAATTTCGACTGAAGAAAGCAGGACATGGACATTTTGAATGACATAGGGGTGAAGTAAATTATCAGGAATTTTTTTTTTTTTTTTGAAAGTGGACTAATCCTTTAATAACCGTCTTTCAAAGTCCAGAAAGGTATTAAAGGCATCTTTAAAATTGTCCATGTGACTACAGTGGTTCAACCTAATTTTATGAAGCGACAAGAATACTTTTTTATGCGTAAAAACAAAACAAAAATAATGACTTTATTCAACAATTTCTTCTCTACCCTGTCAGACTCTAACCCTAACCTAACCCTAACACAAAAAGTATTCTCGTTGCTTCATAACATTAAGGTTAAACCACTGTAGTCACATTTTAACAATGTCTTTACTACTTTACTGGATCTTGAATGATGGTAATTATGTTGCTTTATATGGGGAATAAAAAAATATATATATTTTTTTGTGTGTGTTTCGAAGATGAACGAAAGTCTTACAGGTGTGGAACGACATGAGGGTAAGTAATATGACAGAAATTTCATTTCTGAGTGAACTAACCCTTAAACAACATGTAATTACTATAGGGTTAAGGTTAGGATTAGGGTTTGGTTTAGGGTTACATATAATTAGGCATCATTTACTGTTATTACTACACTAATAACATGTAACAAACACAATGAGGATCCTATAAAATAAAGTGTTACCAAAATAAAGATAGGTTAAATAAAATATTTTTTTTTATTTTGACATATATATGCCAGTATATGCCAAACTAAGTGAACCATTTATCCTTTAATTTTGCACCTTAGGTCATCATCACGAGTAGAGTCAGCACATTTCTTAAAAAATTATGATTATTTTTCATAAAAACAACTAATATAAACAGTAATTTTACTGTGGTACTGTCATATAGTAACAGGGTGGAGAGGAAAATCAGATGTCATGTGTGTTAAAAAACAGTATATAACTAAGACTGACAGTTTTCCAATGCAATGTGTATTTTTTTTCTCTCTAAATACTAAGAAAGTTAGGAAAAAACATGTTGCTATATGCCAATTGCCAACATAATAATAATTAATAATTAATTTATTACATTTATATAGTGCTTTTCTGGGTACTCAAAGTATTTTACATATGGAAGGGGGCATCTCCTCAACCACCACTAATGTGCAGCATCCACCTGGATGAAACGACAGCAGCCATATTGTGCCAGAACACCCGCCACACACCAGCTTAGTGATGAAGAGGAGACAGAGCGAAGAAGCCAATCAGTATATGGGGATGATTAGGAGGCCATGATGGACAGAGGCCAATGATGAACAAATTTGGTCAAGATGCCAAGGTTACACCCCTACTCTTTTTACATCCTGGGATATTTTATGACCACAGAGTCAGGACCTTGTTTTAACATCTCATCCAAAGAATGGTGCTTTTTGACAGCATAGTGTTCCCATCACTATACTGGAGAGTTAGGACCCACACAGACCACTGAGCGCCCCCTGCTAGTCACACTAACACCTCTTCCAGCAGCGACCTAGTTTTCCCAGGAGGTCTCCCATCCAGTTACTGACCAGACATCATTCCATAGAAGGTTAATTTCAGACCAAGCAACACTTCATAAGCTCCACATGAAGATCTAGGAGTTATACAGCAAAAATGAAAAATAATGAAATAAAATGAAACAATGAAATGAAATTAATAAAATAAAATAAAAATAATCTTTACATTCAAGAAAAAGTAAAGAATAATAAATATTTAAATATATATTTTCAGCAGCCATTGCTTAAGTGTCGCATGATCCTTCAGAAATCATTCTATATACACTTCACTGGCCACTTTATTAGGTAAATCTTGCCTTAATTTTTTGTGGCATAGATTCAACAAGGTGCTGGAAACATTCCTCAGAGATTTTGGTCCATATTGACATGACAGCATCCCGCAGTTGCTGCAGATTTTGTCAGCTGCACATCCATGATATGAATCTCCCGTTCCACCACATCCCAAAGGTGCTCTATTGGATTGAGATCTGGTGACTGTGGAGGCCATTTGAGTATAGTGAACTCATTGTCATATTCAAGAAACCAGTTTGGGATGATTTGAGCTGTGTGACATTGTGCGTTATCCTGCTGGAAGTAGCCATCAGAAAATGTGTACACTCTGTGGTCATGAAGGGATTGACATGATTCATCTGAATATTGCAGCAGAAATCGAGACTCAGAGAAATCAGCCCAGACAACATTTTTCCAATCTTCTATTGTCCAATTTTGGTGAGCCAGTGTGAATTGTAGCCTCAGTTTCCTGTTCTTATCTGACAGGACTGGCTCCCGATGTGGTCTTTTGCTGCTGTAGCCCATCTGCTTCAATGTTCGCCATGTTGTGCTTTCAGAGATGCTCTTCTTCAGACCTCAAGTGACTTTCAGTTGTTGCCTTTCTATCAGCTCAAACTAGTCTGGCCATTCTCCTTTGATCTCTGGCAGCAACAAGGTATTTTCACCCACAGAACTGCCGCTCATTGGATATTGTCTCTTTTTCGGACCATTCTCTGTAAATCCTAGAGATGGTTGTGGGTGAAAATCCCAGTAGATCAGCAGTTTCTGAAATACTCAAACCAGCCGTCTGGCACCAACAACCATGCCAAGTTCAAAGTAACTTAAATCACCTTTCTTACCCATTCTGATGCTCAGTATTTATCATACTGTGCCAAAAGTCTTAGACAACCATTAGATGTTTTAGCAATGGTATAATGACCACATAATTATTTCTCAGTCTCTTTATTAGAATATAACCAGAAAATACAGGAAATTTGTATGCAGTATTAAAACAGAAAAAAAGAAAAAAAACGACTTCTATAGGCTGAAGTGACAAGTATTTAGTGACCTCCCCTTACACTTGAGCAATAGCAGGAACCTGACTCTCTTAAACCTAAATGGAATGGAAATGGACTGGAAAACCAAGAAAACTTTCAAAATATGAAGTTTCTCAGATTTTCTTTTTTGAGAAAATGGAAGTCCAGAAGGTCACACTAAATACTGATTTTTGATTAAAGAAGATATATATATATACACTCACCTAAAGGATTATTAGGAACACCATACTAATACTGTGTTTGACCCCCTTTCGCCTTCAGAACTGCCTTAATTATACGTGGCATTGATTCAACATGGTGCTGAAAGCATTCTTTAGAAATGTTGGCCCATATTGATAGGATAGCATCTTGCAGTTGATGGAGATTTGTGGGATCATCCAGGGCATGAAGCTCCAACCGTTCCACCACATCCCAAAGATGCTCTATTGGGTTGAGATCTGGTGACTGTGGGGGCCATTTTAGTACAGTGAACTCATTGTCATGTTCAAGAAACCAATTTGAAATGATTCGAGCTTTGTGACATGGTGCATTATTCTGCTGGAAGTAGCCATCAGAGGATGGGTACATGGTGGTCATAAAGGGATGGACATGGTAAGAAACAATGCTCAGGTAGGTCGTGGCATTTAAACGATGCCCAATTGGCACTAAGGGGCCTAAAGTGTGCCAAGAAAACATCCCCCACACCATTACACCACCACCACCAGCCTGCACAGTGGTAACAAGGCATGATGGATCCATGTTCTCATTCTGTTTACGCCAAATTCTGACTCTACCATCTGAATGTCTCAACAGAAATCGAGACTCATCAGACCAGGCAACATTTGTCCAATTTTGGTGAGCTCGTGCAAATTGTAGCCTCTTTTTCCTATTTGTAGTGGAGATGAGTGGTACCCGGTGGGGTCTTCGGCTGTTGTAGCCCATCCGCCTCAAGGTTGTGTGTGTTGTGGCTTCACAAATGCTTTGCTGCATACCTCGGTTGTAACGAGTGGTTATTTCAGTCAAAGTTGCTCTTCTATCAGCTTGAGCTTCTCTCCTCTGACCTCTAGCATCAACAAGGCATTTTTGCCCACAGGACTGCCGCATACTGGATGTTTTTCTCTTTTCACACCATTCTTTGTAAACCCTAGAAATGGTTGTGCGTGAAAATCCCAGTAACTGAGCAGATTGTGAAATACTCAGACCGGCCCGTCTGGCACCAACAACCATGCCACGCTCAAAATTGCTTAAATCACCTTTCTTTCCCATTCTGACATTCAGTTTGGAGTTCAGGAGATTGTCTTGACCAGGACCACACCCCTAAATGCATTGAAGCAACTGCCATGTGATTGGTTGATTAGATAATGGCATTAATGATAAATTGAACAGGTGTTCCTAATAATCCTTTAGGTGAGTGTGTATATATATATATATATATATATATATATATATATATATATATATATATATATATATGTACATATTTCCTGTATTTTCTGTTTGTATCATAATAAAGACCAAAATAAATAAATATGGATGGTCATTAAAACATTGGTAAAACAACAAAGTTGGTGGTGGCCTAAGACTTTTATACAGAACACACTGTATTTATGGGAAAACATTTGTTCTCTGACCTCTTTATTGTCAACGGCTGCATAATGTTAATGAGCAATCAGGAATTAGATAACTGACCCTGGGCTATTAAATCCCCTAGCTGACATGTCATTTGACCTTTATCGCTATATAGAGAGAAAAAGAAAGAAAGGAAGTTACTGAGTAATTTTAAGTATAAAAAAAAGTAGAGGAGCTTATTAAAACCTCCAAGACTGATGGAGAAAGACAGAAAGAGAGGCTTACAGAGAATACGATACATAAAATGAGTGACTGGACACTAGACAGAGCAAGAAAATGGCAAAGGAACACAAGAGAGGAAAGTAAAGATGGAAATAATGGGCCGAGCAGAGAGCGGCCTTTTATCCTTTTTTTAATACTCCAGTCTGTTTGCGTGAAAGGGAAGTCAGAGATGACAGCGTGACAGAACACACACAGGATCACTATAACTGTCTAACACATTGTGAAATGCACAAATATACACACTTGCACAAATATTCATCATTCGTTGCTATATGCCGTCTGTGATGTGAAGGTACGATGGAGGAAATGAAAGTTTCTTCTCTATGCTTTCCTATACAGGGAGCTGTCAAATCAAGATACTAACATGAGACATGCTGACAAGGCCTGCATTCAATATGCAGGCGAGTAAGAAAGAGATATGAATGTAGAGTACATATTTAACAGAGGACAAAATAGTGATATTTCATGGCTTGTTTTTGTTAGCTTCCTACCCTGATCATGGAGCTGTAATTAAACCTGAGCAGTTGAACCTATCTAAGAAAACTTGACCATCACTCAATTCTACTTTACTGGACAATCAACATACATTTTAAGTTATAAAGCTTGATCGATTTCAAGAAATTCTTTGAAAAAGGCAAGTGAAAGGTAAGTGATTTAAGAGACTTTTTTCAAAAACATTAAAAAATAAAAAATAAAAAAAGTGGCCTTTTATACTTAAAGGTGCCCTAGATTGAAAAATGTAATTTATATTGGCATAGTTAAATAACAAGAGTTCAGTACATGGAAATGACATACAGTGAGTCTCAAACTCCATTGTTTCCTCCTCCTTATATAAATCTCATTTGTTTAAAAAGACCTCCGAAGAACAGGCGAATCTCAACATAACACTGACTGTTATGTAACAGTCGAGGTGTACGCCCCCAATATTTGCATATGCCAGCCCATGTTCCCAACATTATGAAAGGCATTAGACAAGGGCAGAACGTCTGGATGTGCACAGCTGAATCATCAGACTAGGTAAGCAAGCAAGGACAATAGCAAAAAATGGCAGATGGAGCAATAATAACTGACATGATCAATGATTACATGATATTTTTAGTGATATTTGTAAATTGTCTTTCTAAATGTTTCGTTAGCATGTTGCTAATGTACTGTTAAATGAGGTTAAAGTTACCATCGTTTCTTACTGTATTCACGGAGACAAGAGAGCCGTCGCTATTTTCATTTTTAAACACTTGCAGTCTGTATAATGCATAAACACAACTTCATTCTTTATAAATCTCTCCAACAGTGTAGCATTAGCCGTTAGCCACGGAGCACTATCAAACTCATTCAGAATCAAATGTAAACATCAAAATAAACACTGTACTTACGCGATTAGACATGCTGCATGACGAACACTTTGTAAAGATCCATTTTGAGGGTTATATTAGCTGTTTGAACTTTTTTTTATGTTGTTTAATGCAAGCGCGAGCTCTTGGGGCATGGAGCACGAGAATTAAAGGGCCACACACCCTGAATCGGCTCATTTCTAATTATGCCCCAAAATAGGCAGTTAAAAAAATGAATTTAAAAAAAATCTATGGGGTATTTTGAGCTTCACAGACACATTCAGGGGACACCTTAGACTTATATTACATCTTTAAAAAAAAAGTTCTAGGGCACCTTTAAAAATATATAGCTGCCATTGTATTTTATGAAGGGAATCCTTCAGTGATAATCATATTTGGAGGCCCTTGGCATCGAAAAGTTTGAAAACCCCTGCTCAAAAGGACACAGCCCCATTGACCTGGCCTTAAATTTTCTGAGCAACAGTTCAATTCATGAGAAGAGAGAAGCAATTGTGTTCTCTTCACAAAGAAAAGCTCAATCTCTTTGGTGTATCGGTGTATCTTTTGATGTTGAGAAATAGCATCATTAAAGCCACTGATTCAGACCTCAAGTGCAAAAAAAAAAAAAAAAAAAAAAAAAAAAAAAAAAAAAAACAGGGTTTAAATAGTCCTTAAATCTACTAAACTGGTGTGTGACAGCACAGTCTACCAAAGGCTTCTTAATACTAATATGTTGTGTTATTTCACCAAAAACTTCAATCTAAACTGATACCATTAAGAGAGAAGCTTAAGTTTGCTGTTAGCAGCAAAATTGAGCTTTGATCAGTATGCTCAACACATTAAGGTGTAAAAGACAGACCTGAAAGGCATTTTGCAGTTATCTAATGCAACGATTCTATCGGCACCGTCCTGGTTATATCGTTTTCAGCAGAACTGAGCCCAGCACGCAGAAAATAACATTACAGAGGCGTTTGGGCATCCTCACTTGTTTCTTCAAAATGAAGAGACAGCAGAATAGTAAGGGAGGAAGAGGAGGACAAGAGTGAGATGATGATGGAAAAGTTCAGAGGGTTGTTAAGCTTTCTGCAATAATCAGATCCACAATGGTGTCATTATTGGCTTAGGGTGCATCATTTCTGAAGGTAGGAGCAATTTTCTTCATGTTTTTCTCTGCCCTTTCTCAAAGTAACCTGTAATCTTATTACATCTGCAACACCTGTGTCTCATATTCTGTATTTTATTCAATTCCCTGCAGGAATAAACTCATTAAACAGCATTGTTTGCATAGCAATGTGTTTGCGCACATGCAATATATTTTTTTTACTGATATTAAAATATTAAATATACTACATAAATATTTAAAAAATATGTATAATATCTATTGATTTATCATATTTGTAAAATGCTTTACAAAAAGAAATTAAATTTTACATGTGCAAGAAAAGATTTAGTGATAAATTTGTGATATTTTAAATATATATATATATATATATATATATATATATATATATATATATATATATATATATATATATATATATATATATATATATATTTGTTAAATGTTATGCATTCTTAAAAAACAGTTTATGTAAATTATACAGCTCTAATATAACTCCATGACACATAAATAATCAAACTGATGCTAGAAAATTTCAACCCAATCAAACAGTTAAAGGTGCCATAGAACTGTTTTTTAAAAAGATGTAATATAAGTCTAAGGTGTCCCCTGAATGTGTCTGTGAAGTTTCAGCTCAAAACACCCCATAGATTTTTTTTAATTCATTTTTTTAACTGCCTATTTTGGGGCATCATTATAAATGAGCAGATTCAGGGCTACTGGCCCTTTAATTCTCGTGCTCCACGCCCACGGAGCTCACGCTTGCCTTGAACAGTGCATAAACAAAGTTTACACAGCTAATATAACCCTCAAATGGATCTTTACAAAGTGTTCGGCATGCATGCGGCATGCATGCGTCAGATTATGTGAGTATTGTATACTGTTATATTGTTTACATTTGATTCTGAATGAGTTTGAGGCTGTGATCCGTGGCTAACGGGTAACTGTTGGAGAGATTTATAAAGAATGAGGTTGTGTTTATGAATTATACAGACTGCAAGTGTTTAATAATGAAAATAGTGACGGCTCTCTTGTCTCCGTGAATACAGTAAGAAACGATGGTAACTTTAACCACATTTAACAGTACATTAGCAACATGCTAACGAAACATTTAGAAAGACAATTTACAAATATCACTAAAAATATCATGATATCATGGATCATGTCAGTTATTATTGCTCCATCTGCCATTTTTCACTATTGTTCTTGCTTGCTTATCTAGTTTGTTGATTCAGCTGTGCACATCCAGACGTTAATACTGGCTGCCCTTGTCTAATGCCTTTCATAATGTTGGGAACATGGGCTGGCATATGCAAATATTGGGGGTGTACACCCCGACTGTTACGTAACAGTCGGTGTTATGTTGAGATTCGCATGTTCTTCGGAGGTCTTTTAAACAAATGAGATTTACATAAGAAGGAGGAAACAATGGAGTTTAAGACTCACTGTATGTCATTTCCATGTACTGAACTCTTATTTGACTATGCCAAGATAAATTCATTTTTTCATTCGAGGGCACCTTTAATTAATTCAAATTAATTCAAGTTTCTCCTAAAAAAAATGTTAGCTATGTTGGTAACATACTTAAATCAGATCAGTATACAAGATTAAATTTTACAAAAAGAATTAAATAACAACAAAAAGAAAATCTTACATCTTAACGTGAGAATTTACTGTTTCTCTGTGGTTTGAGCTCAAACGTACTGCATTATTGACCCAAAAGAAAAGAAAAAAGACAGAACAAAGTGCACTGTGTAAGATCTAGAGAGGATGCACTGATCAGTGAAGCAAAGCACCTTGGTTCAGAGTTTGAGCAAAGATGAAGGATGTTGTTTAGTACAGAGTGTAATGGCAGTCAAGCTTACAATAATAAATCATACAACATCTGATGTCTTTGGGACATAAGTGTCATAAAAGACCGGTTTATAATGACTTTTAATCTTCAAAGCATCTGTGATCCTGGATTCCATCCAAGGTCTACAATACCTGGAGAAATATATATGTATCTTGGATGGTGCGTGACCTCCTAAAAGTATTTAATTTGAAACATTGCTTTTTAAAGCCATCTGATGTAGTTACCACATCTACCAGCAACCAAAAATAATCAGCCAAATTTTGACCTCTTGAACACTGTCAAACAACAAATCTCTTGCTGTTAAACCACCTTACCAGCTGTAAATTCAAATAGCTTTGGTTAATTACTGCTTTAGATCTGCCGCCATGGAGGTAGACAAGCTGTCTAAGACAGCAGTGAACAACGGTCTGTGGGAATTATCTGAGGATCAGGAACCATAAAGCACTGACATTCATCCTGCAAGGGAAGTATTTGGAACATCCTTTATAGAGTAACACAGAGCAAGTTCCTCAGATTGTCCCAAAATCTTGGGGCAATCCTAGGTTTAACTGCAGATTCCTCCATGGACATGGACTTAGTTAGAGTGCCACCTGCAAACTTTCACAGACATTCACAAAGATAGTCTGTCCACAGTTCTGTAATCAGAGTGAACACTATCCTCTGAGATCCTTCCCGCCAGAAGCCTCCACAGTTATCGACCTACACACAGTAAATTGAACTGGAACATCTGAACACATAGTCCTCAGTGTTTGGTGTGTCCTAGAAGTTTTACCCAGTTTCCCAGTCTTAAAACTCCAATGGAGAGATTGATTTTTATTGAATATAACATTTGTTTCCCGACAGGTAGAGCTCAGGTCTTCTGAGAGTGTCACATGAGTTTATCTACACTGGTTAGAGTCTGAGAGCAAGGTAAGATATTTCAGTGGATAAGCTAGGTAAAAAAAAAAAGAAGTTTTAAATAAATAGATTTTTTAAAATGAATTAATATAGATTTTTTTTAAATAAATGTAAATATATATATATATATATATATATATATATATATATATATATATATATATATATATATATATATATATATATATATATTTATTTATTTATTTATTTATTTATTTTTTTTTTACGTGGTGCACAGCCTTGCAAATTATACTTCATTTGACTCGTAGCACAGCATTCAATGCATGCGTAGTTTGGAGCAATCTTTCGCCACGAGGTAATACCATATAAATATATTTGTTTTCTTTCATACTAGAGTTGTACAAATGAGGGTACTTTCTAACCTTTTCGCACAATCTCTCATTTATGTAGGCCTCCATTTTCACTGTAGCTTGCTTGAGCTCGGGTCTGTTCTGTTTATGTAGTTTTTCTTTGAATACCTTGTGAATCGACGCCCCCAGGGCATGATTTTTTTGCCTGAAAAATACAGGTAGTGACAACCATATTTACAGAAATGTTATGCAGTGTGTACGGAACCGAACTGAACAACTAGTTGTTAATGACATTTTTTAACATGCATCAGAGATGTGTCTCTCTTCTGTTTGTGCGGTGAATCACAGTGAAAGCAGTACGAGCCTTGACTTGACTCATTCGTGTTGCCAGATCTTGCTAGAAAAATCAGCGAACAAGAACAAGCCCATAATAAACCTAAATAAATCCAAATGCTTCATGCTGACCAAAATATTGAGACTCGTGTCTGCTTACTTTATAGGGTTAAAGGGATAGTTCACCCAAAAATGAAAATTTGATGTTTATCTGCTTACCCCCAGGGCATCCAAGATGTAGGTGACTTTGGTTCTTCAGTAGAACACAAATGATGATTTTTAACTCCAACTGTTGGCGTCTGTCATTCAAATAATGCCAGTGGATGGGAACTTCATCTATATGAGTAAATAAAACTTGCTTAGACAAACCCAAATTAAACCCTGCTGCTCGTGACGACACATTGATGTCCTAAGACACGAAACGATCGGTTTGTGCGAGAAAACAAACAGTTTTTATATAATTTTTTACCTCTAATACACCACTATGTCCAACTGCATTCATCACTCGATTCGTTTGGTCTGATCGCGCTCTGACAACGGCAGTGATGTCTCGTGCATATACTTCAATGAGAGCGAGACATCACTGCCGTTGTCAGAGCGCGATCAGACCTCACTAAGCGAATGCTGAGCACAGTTGGGCATAGTGGTGTATTAGAGGTAAAAAATGATATAAATACTGTTCGGTTTCTCGCACAAACCGATCGTTTCGTGTCTTAGGACATCAATGTGTCGTCACGAGCCGCAGGGTTTAATTTGGACTTGTCTATGCAAGTTTTATTTACTCTTATAGTAGAAGTTCCCATCCACTGGCATTATTTGAATTACAGACGGCAGCGGTTGGAGTTAAAAATCATCATTTGTGTTCTACTGAAGAAAAGAAGTCACCTACATCTTGGATGCCCTGGGGGTAAGCAGATAAACATCAAATTTTCATTTTTGGGTGAACTATCCCTTTAATTCACCCAAAAATGAAAATTCTGTCATTAATTACTCACCCTCATGTCGTTCCCGTAAGACCTTCATTCATCTTCGGAACACAAATTACGATATTTTTGATAAAATCCGACGGCTCAGTGAGGCTTCCATTGACAGCAAGATAATTATAATTAAATAGAACACTTCCAAACGCCCAGAAAGGTACTAAAGACATATTTGACTACATGTGATGACAGTGGTTCGACTTTAATGTTATGAAGCAACGAGAATACTTTTTGTGTGCCAAAAAAAATAAATAAAAATAACGACTTTATTCAACAATCTCTAGAGACAGTATCTCCATTTCAAAACACAGCTTCATAAAGCTTCAAAGCTTTACGAATCTTTTGTTTTGAATCAGTGGTTCGGAGTGTGTATCAAACTGCAAAAGTCACATGATTTCAGTAAACGAGGCTTTGTTACGTGATTACTTCGAAACATTTAGAAATTTCAATGGTTCACGTGACTTTGGCAGTTTGATACATGCTCTGAACCACTGATTTGAAACAAAAGATTCATAAAGATTCATAAAGCTTCAAAGCTTTATGAATCTTTTGTTTTGAATCAGTGGTTCAGAGTGTGTATCAAACTGCCAAAGTCACATGATTTCAGTTAACGAGGCTTCGTTACGTGATTACTTCGAAACATTTAGAAATTTCAATGGTTCACGTGACTTTGGCAGTTTGATACATGCTCCAAACCACTGATTTGAAACAAAAGATTCATAAAGATTCATAAAGCTTCAAAGCTTCACGAAGCCGTGTTTTGCTACACTGAACCATTTCTACTTGCCTATAGAGCAACGTAAGAAAAAGTGGCACGGCTTACCCCACTTTCCTCTACTGGTAAACTCATGTTATATTTAAGATACTTTTTTTCAGTCACATATAAAAAAATATGTACTGAATAAAAAAGAAACATATTATGAGCCATCAATGTAACCCAGCCTCATTCCAATGTTAATTTCATTTATTTGTATTTTGTTTCATTGCACAGTGTGAAATAGATGAATTCAGTATGGCAAAGACTCTATCAGTCTTATTAGTCACAGCTGAAGCTATTTCAGTTATAGCGAGACCACCTAGAGCGCACAACCCAAGGCTGACTTCAAACCAAAAACAGCCCAGTATTATTTCAAACATACAATTCTCTGTTTCCTCTCATTCTAGTGTCACATGCTGTGCACAAATCAACCAGTCTCAATCACGCTCAACTATTTTCTCATTATGAATGACTTTTTGTGCATATTATTCAAGCTAATCACTCGTCGTATGAATAAACTGACGACACTGGAAAGAAATATGGCCGCCATCTTTTTGTTCTCATTTTGATACTTTACACTGAATTTGAAAGGACAAAAAAATGGATTAACAAAAGACTAATACATCATTCTCCCAAAGGCAAACGAAAGAATGAAAGAATGACTGAATGAAAAGGAGTGAGAGATCTCTTCAAAAGTTGGTCTACAATAGATTAAAAAGGGTGGAAAAAACTAAACTAATCCAAAAAAGGAAACTTTCAGAACATGAAGACTAGTTATGCTGGTGTTCTCATTAGTAACCAGCAGAGTTTACAATACAAACAATTATTATCAGTCACTTTCGCCATCATACTGGGTTGTCTTTGTACATTTTATATTTTTATCTATCAATTAAATTGCTCTTTTAGTCTTACTAAGTGCTGTGTATTCTACTCTCATAATGTGAGAAAGACAACAGATACTGTACAGTATCTTTAGCACTACTTCTTAATATCACTTCAAAGACAATTGCTGCCTCCCATTTTGCATGCTATCCATTTCAAAGATACTCGGATGGCCTAGTTTTTCAGAAAATTAGAAAATTAGAAAGATAGAATCCGAAGTTCAGATCCATGTACACTCTAACAGCTAAAATGAACCACAACCCATTGCGCTTTGGACGAGGATTCGTTTAGAACTACAAACATGAATAAAAAGTGTTAAAACACTACAAACATGGCGGATGTGCGAGTCCAAGGAGTTTAGATAAAGGGGTTTGAGTGATTAATTATCAGTATCTAACCTGGCAAAAAGATATTTATTCAATGTGATCCACATTATATTTAATCTGCAACAGCATTGTGAACTTTTGTAAAGATACATTTGGTCATTAACTTTTAAATGGAAAATTGAAAACACATGAGGAGAGTTCTCCGCATGAAAGATCCACGACTGAAATTCAATTCAATTGAATGTGCAGGATTTTAACTGTGACAAGATGACTGACAAGGCAGTTTAAACGCTGACAGGATGCACGTAACTAAGTGACTGTCTGTTAAAGACGCAATTATGATGAAGCAGTATGTCCCAAAGCTCGCCTACTCTTCTGCTACACACTCAAAAGTATGTCCTTTTTCTTCACAAAAACAGTACATTCTTTTAGAGCATAGCATAAGTAGGCGAACTGAATCCAGTCTGAATCCACATGTCCTGACCAATGACCATGTCGCGTGTTCCTTTTTGGGCACGTTATGGCAGTGGATCATCAGATTTTGGTCTTTTTGCATGAGGTTAGATTAATCATTTATGATGATTAATCTAATCTAATAATTTACACATTTGCTTTAGGGAGACAAGACTGTATTACAGCAGTGTGACACCTCATAAGAATTAATTTGACATTTGTTCGTTCTCTGTGTGCATTGTGTGTGTGTGCTACAGTGGAGAGAAACAGGAAAGTTTGGTGACTCATCTGTTCTGAGATCACCTGCAAATATATTATTCAAAGAATGAGTATATCAGCCCAGGTAGAGTACAACCTTAATGTGATCAAAGTTTCATGTGCCCATTTAGTATTACCGAATACTAAAACACTTACACACTTTACAGCACTTAAGATCTGAAACTTGTTGGTCCAAAAGTACTTACATATACAATGTCAAACCATGTGGCATCTGCAAACAAATCATGCTAGACCTTTTTCTCGGAACTACTTTTCTGAGTCATGTTTGCAAGACTTTTACCCATCTGGTTAACCATCTGGCACCTTTAAAGCCCTGTTCACACTGACAACAACTTGCAGCAACAAAGCAACCAGAAGTCATTAATTTTCAATGAGAGTCTGTGATTTCCAGTGACATTAGAGTCAACGATCACTGGCAACACGACACTGGCATGTCTAAAAGCTCGACAAAGTTGACAAAAGTTTAACTCCATGCAAATGAGCAACATGATGCATCAAGCTCACATGATCTGAATATTGCTACTATGAGTGATTTGACTGTGCTCACATACAGCAGTACAAACTGGAATTAGCAACATTCTGAGTGAGTTTGACTTTTGCATTGCAAATCATTTTTCTTGCATTATGTGCTGCTGTAATTTATAAACAAACGCTACATCCAAATATACATACTTTCCTACTATATAGTAGGCAAAGAAAAAAACATAATGCGAAAAAATAGTAGGCAAAAAGTACTCGAATAACCTACTACTTCCACAGAGATTGTGAAGTGCGCATCCAGCGGACACTTTACTATTCCATGAGGCCATGGGAGAGGAATTATGAATAGTAGTGAACTGACACTGTAAATCACATGACAATAAAAATATAGTACATCCAGATTACATTCAATTTACACACATTCACATTATATGGAAAATGTCACGAAGTAAGTATTTATTCAAAAGAAGTACGTACTGTCTTCCCCTTTGCTGATTCTGAGAAATTGAAGATGAGCTAGAAGTCTTCTAAGGACCCCTAAGTGTGTGCCAGGCTGCAGCCTTGTCTTTCCATTCATTAGAGACCCTCTGACTCAAACTGGTTCACTCTCATCAAGACAACTTTAGCAAAGACCTGGAGCCTCAACAAATTGCATCAGGACACTTCTATTCAAATGGGCGAGACATGCAAGCATCAGTAATACCAAGTATCAAACTCAGTCTCATTAGTTGATACATTAAGTAACCCCTACTCCTTTTAACTAGCTTATTAGCGTGCATTTTACTAGGATATTGGCTTTTTAATAGTACTTATAAAGCAGCACATATTAATGCCTTGTTCTGCATGAACATATTTTACATCCCTTAATCCAACCCAATTCTTAAACATAACTATTTACTTACTATTAATAAGCAGTAAATAAGAGTTTATTGAGGTCATTGTTAATAGTTAATAGTGAGAATTGGACCCTAAACTAAAGTGTGATCGTTCTGTGTTTTTAAAATGCTTTCTTAAGCCCTAAGAGTCACTTGTCCTTTAAGTCTGTAGCAGATTAACTCAAAAGGAAATATGAATAATTAATAATAACTACTTATAATTAATTATAAATATTAAGATCAGCTGCAAGAATTAACTTGAGGTAGCAGAATTAATACCACAATCAATTAAACACTTCGTCCAGCGAACACTCAGTGTTAATTGTTTATTAATTCTAAAAATTCTTATTTAAATTAACTTTCTTACTACCCAGAGCGTGTAGCCAAAATCTGCATGATTAGGGACATATGAGCATGAAACACGCACACAACTTTACATGTTTACATGTTACACGAACAGGGGTTAGTTCACCCCAAAATGAATTACTCACCCTCATGTCGTTCCACACCCATAAAACTTTCGTTCATCTTTGGAAGTCAAATGAAAATCTTTTTGATGACAGAATGCTGTCAGATTTCCTTCCACTGACTGCCTTTGTAACAACCACTTTGAGGCTTCAAAAACTTCAAAAAGAGATTGGAAAACTAATCCATATAAATCGAGTGGTTTAGTCCAAATGTTCTGAAGAGAATCAAGAAACAGAATTTTCATTTTGGGGTGAACTAACACTTTAACTAGACTAAACACTTAGACTAATCTATCTCACACGTATACATGCATACAATTTAGCGATGGAAAGAGAGCTGAAGCATAATACAGGAAAGCAAGAAGTTAAAACAATGTTTGAAATTTAGCAGATCAACAGCCTTGAGCAAAACATTAGTTTTTAGTTCACTCTTCTTTAAAGGTGCCCAAGAATGCTTTTTCACAAGATGTAATATAAGTCTAAGGTGTCTCCTGAATGTGTCTGTGAAGTTTCAGCTCAAAATACCCCATAGATTTTTTTAAATTAATTTTTTTAACTGCCTATTTTGGGGCATCATTAACAATGCACTGATTTACACTCAGCACCGCCCCTTTAAATCGCATGCTCCCTGCCAAACGAGCTCTCGACTATATTACAGCGCATTTACAAAGTTCACACAGCTAATATAACCCTCAAATGGATCTTTACAAGATGTTCGTCATGCATGCTGTATGCATGCTTCGAATTATGTGAGTAAAGTATTTATTTGGATGTTAATGTTTTATTCTGAGTGAATTTGAGGCTGTGCTCCGTGGCTAACGGCTAATGCTACGCTGTTGGAGAGATTTATAAAGAATGAAGTTGTGTTTATGCATTATACAGACTGCAAGTGTTTAAAAATGAAAATAGCGACGGCTCTTGTCTCCGTGAATACAGTAAGAAACGATGGTAACTTTAACCACATTTAACAGAACATTAGCAACATGCTAACGAAACATTTAGAAAGACAATTTACAAATATCAGTAAAAATATCATGCTATCATGGATTATGTCAGTTATTATTGCTCCATCTGCCATTTTTCGCTGTTGTTCTTGCTTGCTTACCTAGTCTGATGCTTCATCTGTGCACAGATCCAGACGTTAATACTGGCTTGTGTAATCCCTTGAACATGGGCTGGCATTATGCAAATATTGGGGGCGTACACCCCGACTGTTACGTAACAGTCGGTGTTATGTTGAGATTCGCCTGTTCTTCGGAGGTCGTTTAAACAAATGAGATTTATATAAGAAGGAGGAAACAATGGGGTTTGAGACTCACTGTATGTCATTTCCATGTACTGAACTCTTGTTATTCAACTATGCCGAGGTAAATTCAATTTTTGAATCTAGGGCACCTTTAATAGTGAGAATTGGACCCTAAACTAAAGTGTTACCCAAAGAACATTCACATGCCAAATGCATGGTGTCCTGCAAGACATAATTTGGGAAGTACAATGAATATAAATGACACACAATATAATTATGGCAAAATATCAAGAAGTATCACACTAATGAAATAAAGAAATTAAAATTGTTGTGCTCATGAATACACTCTGCATGAGGCTGATTGAAAGCACTTCATTATCCATTTCCATTAGCGGTCTGATTGTGTTTCATGTATCAATCTGATTGTCACAGTAAGACTAAGACCAGTCTGTAGGTTTGTCTTGGAAGTCAGTTATGAACTGATTACCCGGAGAGCTTCACTTCATTCTCTGCAAAGTGATAGTCTGACCTGTAAAAACCACGTCTAATCTTACTTACAACAAACACAGCCAGAGAAAGAGAGAGATTTGCTCAAAAGGCAGCTGCCTACAGTAGGTAGACAGCAAAACAGCATAAGAACCTTAACAGAACCTCATGTGACTAAGTTGGAACACTCTTATAGGTAGCCTACAGCTATTGTTACTTACGACAAGTGCACTCAACCAATAACATAAGGGGGAGCATAAAGAAATCGCACACTGGAAAAAAATGTGTATGATTTACTTTAAAACTACTCTTCTGACTAAAGATTATAAAGAAACATCAAGTAACACATTGAATTTTAAGTAGAATGACTGAAATAGTATTTTCTTGTGAAACATTCTCCAATACTCTAATACATTTCATTGTTTTTACAGTGTAATGGAGGCTGTCAGAAATCAAAGTATTTTCTTGTGAAAAGGATTTTCTTGTGAAAAGTTCTACAATACTCCAAAACATTTTTTTTTTTACATTGTAATGGAGGCTGTCAGAAATCAAAGTCAGCCTTTCAGTTTAAACAGCCATTTGCTTAAATGGGGCAGGGGGGGTCTGTTAAAATTGGGCTTAGTCTACTGTTAATATGAAGGAATTTTCAGAACTGATTTTTCACAGATGTTTTACCTATATTTTGAATTACGCATTGCATTGTGTGTTTATTGGGTTAAATGAAAAGTACGAAAATTTAAGAAAAAAAAAATGTCCTGGCAGAAAATAACCAGTACCTTTTCTGTTTTTCTACAGATGTTTTTATGTTTTTCTTACATTGCAGAATTTGCATCCACATAAACTGGATGAGCTGGAAAAATATGTATACAAAAAATATGGAAATTTATGTATCAAATAATGATTTATATATATATATATATATATATATAAACAAAAAATATATATAATATATATATAATCATTAATTGAGCTGCCCTGCTGGGAAAAAAAAAACCTATGCTGATTTGAAGATCATCTTTTTTCACAGAACATGTCACAATGTATTCTGGGATTGCAATGCTATCTAGGTATGCAGCTCACAGGTTTTGGTAATTTTTGAGAGTTACAGAGAGAGAAAGTAAGAAAGCAGACATGACATAAAAATAATTAAGCCAAACTAAAAATCAGAGTAATTCAATGGCACATCCACACTCTAGACATCAATGTGATGCATTGCTGAACTGATAAAATATGGATGATAAAAAGTACAAAGAATGGTTTTACTTTAAGCAACAAGGAGAAATAGGGCAGTTTCATGTGCTACTCACCATTACAGAACCCAAGCAAACAGCAGACAGACCTGCTGGTCTGGTCACTATAGAGATCCAAGTGTATTTGAAAATAGTAGAGAGAGAGAGAGAGAGAGAGAGAGAGAGCTGAGCCATAAAAAGAGCCATGAAACTCCACACACCTTTAAGGCTACTTGCTCTCTCTCTCTCTCCTTCTCTTTATCTCTGACTTAGAACCAAATCGGGAGGGGGACTGGGTTGGGTGGAGACAGGAGGTCCCGGTAGTTTGATATGTTACCATGGAAACAGAGGAAGAACCAAACACAGAGTAAAGAGAAGAGAATAAAAGGAATAAAAAGAAAGAAAAAAACTCAGAAGGAAATATCAGAAGGTGCACAGATGCTCCACTCACACCAACATGTAAGGACTGCACGCACAGAAATAAGCTACATATGGCCATTCTGATTTATCAAAGAATAATTCCAAATTATTTGGTGTATTTTTGGTTGAGGTGAGTAAAAGATAAGTATTTAACAGCATTTCATTGCAACAGTCTAGAACTCACTGCTTGATTTGATATAAAACTAATAGAAAGCCAGGAACTGTTTGCATAGTCCGGGATGATACTTAAGACTCCCTAATTATAATGTAAGGACAAACAAACAAACAAACAAACAATAAATAAATAAAATGAAGAATCAATAATGAAAATACAAAGTACTGACCGCTATACCAAGTCAGTACTGAAATTTGAAAAATGTGGCGCTTTGAGCGCTGTTGAGTGGATTCGTAAACACCTCTGATTGGCCATTGTGTTCAAGCGCTCATCAGCTATGTCTGTGATTGGCTACAATGATCAATGCACGGGAGCATTTGAAGCACACGGAAGTGTTTGAATTTGAAAGCGGAAGTGTTTGAAAGCAGGCATCTATCAGCGGACTGGTCACAGACATATCTGATGAGCGTGTGAACAATTGCCAATCTGAGGTGTTTACGAATCCGCTACACAGCGCTTAAAGCATCACATTTTTAACAATTTCAGTACCGACTTGGTATTGCGGTCATTACTTTTGACAACACTACCATGTTATTACCATGGTTTTTGGACATGCTACCAAAGTAAGCATGTTTTTGTTTTCTTTTGGACACTACCATGATAGAAAGACCAGATTATCCATTAAAGTTTCATTTAAATGCCACGGTATATACGGATATGGCAATCATCATATGATACCAGTACTGTACTACTAGTAGTATATAGGAGGTTCGACACAACATGGAGGATTTTCATAATAAATCTAAATATTGAAGCAGTCATCATGGATTCTGCATGAGCTGCTCAGACACGCATGAAAGAGTGTTTAAACAAGAGAATGACAAACCACAGTCACAAGGTGCTCTTGATTGCCTGCTGCCTATTTGGTGAGAACACTTTTAGCCTAAAAGCATGCATAAATTTGAAAGTTTTTATGCTTGATGATGAACATGATGCATACGCAATTAGTTTTCAGTGCAATGTTAATGCATTATTTGTGTAAAAATGCTAACTACTATATCAGCATGTGCTGTTTTCTGCAGTCTCCTGCGCACCTCACTAATTTCAATATCAATAAAGAACAGTTCAAACATTGCAATGTTACGAATGGAAGAGTAACCGGCATACTCGCTTTATTAGAGGATTTCACAAGATGTTTAATGGTTGTTTGATTTTCTGTTTCTACGCCTTCCCTATTCTACTTACGGAACGAACGCGGCGCCAGTTTCGTTTTTTTCCGTAACTCGAATAGGGAAGGCGTAGGACATTCAGCGTAAGCGTTATGAAGAATGCGGAAGCGGAAAGTACGTTCAAGGCGATATTTTGTATATAAAGCATAAACAGTTGTATTTATTTCGAAAATGACCGATCGATTCGCTAGATAAGACCCTTATTACTCATCTGATATCGTTTAAAGCCCTTGAAGCTGCACTGAAACTGTAATTTTGACCTTCAACCTGTTGGTAGCCATTGAAATCCACTGTAAGGAGAAAAATCCTGGAATGTTTTCCTCAAAAACCTTCATTTCTTTTCGACTGACGAAAGAAAGACATGAACATCTTGGATGACATGGGGGTGAGTACATTTATCAGGAAAAGTGTATTTAAAAGTGGACTAATCCTTTAAACATTTGCAGTTATGACTGGCACAGAAATCATGTTAGCTAAAATTTAGTAATGTAGTGTTTGTTAGTGATTTAAAATTTCATAGTTTGTAAGATCACTGTTTTGTGAAAGTTTTATATACTGAAAAATTAGCTGGAAAATGTAGAAATTAACACGAGAGTACCCATGAAGGGGAACTCCCACCACTAATGCACATTCCTGGTGTTACTGTAATGTTAATAATAAAAGTTTTGCTGCTGAAACGACTTTCCTTTTTCATTGACTCCATAGGCTACTGGATCATGTTCACAATAACACCAGGAATTGTGTACTGAGAAAGTAAATAAGGCCAATTTTGATAGATATCTGTTTAAGCATTGATTTAACCAAATATGGTATGTTACATTTTGTTGTGTGATGTCCACTTTTCACAATCCTATCAATTTCATATGGCTAAAATTAAGTTAACATATTTTTTTCATTGAACATCCAGTTACAATGGGAAATGCCATTTCAGAAGTTAAAAGGGTTATGAATTCAAGTCGCAAATCTGTGTGCTTTTGTTCAAAATTATTGGCAAAAAAAAATCTCTGAGCATCTCTTTCAGACTGGCACGCCTCCAAATGATTTCATCTCTGATAAACTGGGGACCTCTAGGGACAATGAAATGGACAGTGAGACAGATAAAAAGGGAATGAGACAAGAAAACAGGAATAAAAGGGGCCAAACAGCAACATGGTCTCTAAAAGACATAAGAGAGATTTATTTATTTATTTATTTATTTATTTTTTTTCATTTCTGACAGTGTTTCATCAGAGCAGTCCAGAGAGCCCAAAGCCTTTTTATTAAAGTATGAAACTCTTGTCTATCTTTGAAAGCAAAATGGTGTACACACAAAGAAAATTACTGCTCAACTGTGAAAAACATACAGTTCATTCACTAGGAAGATGTGAAAAGATAAAAAAAAAAAATGCAGCATTGTGCTGTGCTTCCCTTATTAAATTATTACTGTTTCAGCATAATTACATGTTAAACATAAAAAGCACAAATGTTTTGATTCAACTCGTCACAGCACACTCGCGGTATTGCCATACAGTCAATAAACGACTCTATTTCAATATGTTAGCAGGTTGCCATGGTAACCTCATATCAAGTATTTCCCAGACGCTGCCAAGAGCTTCCTCTCCTTTTTTTGTCTTTTCTTTTATGTTCGCCACGAGAGCCGAAGCACTATTCTCTCATTACTAGGACACTTTGCTTTCAGCTACATCCAAAACAGGTCATTCTCCTTATCAGCAAAGAGACACATCGTTTCCTGCCGTCAGGTAAAAGCAAACGATCTGAGGGAGCCGCGAGTATGTCGAGAGCTAAGACGAAAACGAGAGTGTATACAGCCGAGTCTGAGCGGTCATTAAGAATTTAGGTGGCGTTGAGCAGGCTTGTGGAGGTCTATAAAAGATGCAAAGAGGAGAAGCAGCAGCTCGGAGCTCATTACTCCAGCTGATCAGATTTCCTGTTCTGGTTTGTTCACGATGCCACCAGGCTCACAGCAGGATGGCCCAACAAGATTTAGATAAGACAAAACCTGGGCGTGTATTCACCAAAGGATCACTCGCATTCTGTTCTTCATTTAATTTGCACTTTTTTTTTTTACACTAGTTGGATCCTTCTGGATTTGGAATAAAATACATGTTTTCCACATTTGAACTGGGAAAGGACTGTGAATTGAATTTTCAGATCATCTGGCCTCTCAAGAGTAAATAAGCAAACAATTAGTCAGTCTAATTGGTATTTTTGTCTTGTTTTTGAGTCAAGACATCTATACATCCTTGAAACAAGATAAATTTACTTGAGAAGCAAAAGTTGTTTCAGAGAACATATCTTAAAAGGATAGTTCACCCAAAAAGGAAAATTCTGTCATCATTTACTCCCCTTCAAGTTGTTCCAAACCTGTATAAAATTCTTTGTTCTGCTGAACACAAAGGAAGATATTTGGAAGAATGTTTTTAACTAAGCAAATCTCGCCCCCCATTGATTACCATAGTAATCAATTTTTTTCCTACTGTGGTAGTCAATGGGGGGGTGAGATCTGCTTAGTTACAAACATTCTTCCAAACATCTTCCTTGTGAACTATCCCTTTGAATCAATGATTTTACTTTCACCAAAGACTTGTTTTTTAAGAGCGAATCTTATATAGAATAAAAGAAACAAAGACAGATAGATTGATAGGAATAATGATAGAATGACAGATAGATAGATAGATAGATAGATAGATAGATAGATAGATAGATAGATAGATAGATAGATAGATAGATAGATAGATAGATAGATAGATAGATAGATAGATAGATAGATAGATAGATAGATAGATAGATAGATAGATAGATAGATAGATAGATAGATAGATAGATAGATAGATAGATAGATAGATAGATAGATAGATAACGATAGATAGATAGATAGATAGATAGATAGATAGATAGATAGATAGATAGATAGATAGATAGAGAATGAACAAACGATAGATAGATAGATAGATAGATAGATAGATAGATAGATAGATAGATAGATAGATAGATAGATAGATAGATAGATAGATAGATAGATAGATAGATAGATAGATAGATAGATAGATAGATAGATAGATAGATAGATAGATAGATAGATAGATAGATAGATAGATAGATAGATAGATAGATAGATAGATAGATAGATAGATAGGCAGACAGAATGAACGATAGGCAGAACGAATGAACGAACAATGGGCAGAACGAACAATAGGCCAAACGAACAAATGATAGATAGATAGATAGATAGATAGATAGATAGATAGATAGATAGATAGATAGATAGATAGATAGATAGATAGATAGATAGATAGATAGATAGATAGATAGATAGATAGATAGATAGATAGATAGATAGATAGATAGATAGATAGATAGATAGATAGATAGATAGATAGATAGATAGATAGATAGATAGATAGATAGAATGAATGATAGGCAGACAGAATGAATGATAGGCAGAAAGAACGAACAAACGATAGGCAGAATGAGCGAACGATAGGCTAAACGAACAAACAGATAGATAGATTAAATGAACGAACGGACAATAGGCAGACAGAATGAACGATGGGCAGAACGAACGAACGATAAGCTGAATGAACAAACAGATAGATTAAACAAATGAACGAATAACAGGCAGACAGAATGAAAGATAGGCAGAACGAAAGATAGGCAGAACGAACGATAGGCTGAACGAACAAACAATAGATAGATAGATAGATAGATAGATAGATAGATAGATAGATTAAACGGACGAACGAACGATAGGCAGACAGAATGAACGATGGGCAGAACGAACGAACGATAGGCTGAACGAACAAACAGATAGATAGATTAAATGAACGAACGAACAATAGGCAGACAGAATGAAAGATAGGCAGAACGAAAGAACAAATGAATGATAGGCAGAACGAACGATAGGCTGAACGAACAAATGATAGATAGATAGATAGATAGATAGATTAAACGAACGAACGAACAATAGGCAGACAGAATGAATGATAGGCAGAACGAACGAACGAACGAACGAACGAACGATAGGCAGAATGAACGAACAAACGAACGATAGATAGACACTTTATCATTTCTGTCAGACTGTTCCACATAACTTTTTTATTTAGCTGTAGAAATTGTGATGAGAGACAAGCATTTTTTTGTGGGATAGGAAATAGCTTGGCTGCTAATAGCCGCTATCACACTGAGACTCAGCGGCATTAGCTTAATGAAAGTACACAGCGGTGCAGCGTTGTCCGTACACAACTGAGAAATGCATTCGGTGGCTACTCTCTTTTAATCTGTGTCACTGATCCCCTACAATCCATCCAATCCCTCTGGACATGCCAGAGCGCGACTAGCTGATCAAATTAATTAGCTAGCCGTACACACAGCATTAGCTAGCTGTACACCAAAGCACCCTATTAAGCTGAGAAGAACTGCGGCTCAGATAAAGCAGCACTGAAGGGTACACCAGCTCTGACTGGTGCTCACATAGGGGTGAAGTATATTTAACAACACAGTAGAGCGAAAACATAGTTAGTGCAGTGTAAACAAAAGTTAGCATTCATTTAGCATTCATTTCAGATGCATTCAAAGTTATTGCCTTCTCACAACTTTCAAAAAGCAAACAAGGACCAGCAAGAAGACAGACTGTGCGAACAGCCTTCGCTAAAGCTTCTGGCAGCTTTCATTGGAACAGGCTAGAAGGTGACATGCTGAGTAAAGAGAAAGATGGTATGAATAAATGTGCCGAGTAAGAAGAGAGAGGGAAGCAGAGGATGTGCTGTAATTTGAATGAACATTAACCAGGTGAGATGACGAGCCTTTCCGGTTTCAATTACTTACCCTAATAAGGGAAATTAAGAGGTTTGTTTTGGGATATACAGAGAGAAAGATGAGATATCGGGGAGGGCAGAAAACTCTCATGAGAAAACCATCTGAATGACATCATCCATTACTGCTTGTTTACCACAAAACATAATCTTGCTTGTTGTACTGTAGTTCTAGCAACTAGCAACTACCCAGAACACCCTAGCAACTATCTAGCAACATGCTAAATATATATACAGTACAGTCCAAAAGTTTGGAACCACTAAGATTTTTAATGTTTTTAAAAGAAGTTTCGTCTGCTCACCAAAGCTACATTTATTTAATTAAAAATACAGTAAAAAACAGTAATATTGTGAAATATTATTACAATTTAAAATAACTGTGTACTATTTAAATATATTTGACAAAGTAATTTATTCCTGTGATGCAAAGCTGAATTTTCAGCATCATTTCTCCAGTCTTCAGTGTCACATGATCCTTCAGAAATCATTCTAATATGCTGATCTGCTGCTCAAGAAACATTTATGATTATTTTCAATGTTGAAAACAGTTGTGTACTTTTTTTTCAGGATTCCTTGATGAATAGAAAGTTCAAAAGAACAGCATTTATCTGAAATACAAAGCTTCTGTAGCATTATACACTACCGTTCAAAAGTTTGGGGTCAGTAAGAATTTTTATTTTTATTTTTTTGAAAAGAAATTAAAGAAATGAATACTTTTATTCAGCAAGGATGCATTAAATCAATCAAAAGTGGCAGTAAAGACATTTATAATGTTACAAAAGATTAGATTTCAGATAAACACTGTTATTTTGAACTTTCTATTCATCAAATAATCCTGAAAAAAAATATTGTACACAAATATTTTGTACAATTGTACACATTAAATGTTTCTTGAGCAGCAGATCAGCATATTAGAGTGATTTCTGAAGGATCATGTGACACTGAAGACTGGAGTAATGATGCTGAAAATTCAGCTTTGCATCACAGGAATAAATTACTTTGTGAAATATATTCAAATAGAAAACAGTTATTTTAAATTATAATAATATTTCACAATATTACTGTTTTTACTGTATTTTTAAATAAATAAATGTAGCCTTGGTGAGCAGACGAAACTTCTTTTAAAAACATAAAAAATCTTAGTGGTTCCAAACTTTTGGACTGTACTGTATGTATATATATATATATATATATATATATATATATATATATATATATATATATATATAGTTGACGAGAGAAAGCAAGAATAACATCTGAAAGTCTTCTATTTACAGATAAATTATAGCTAAGCCTAAAAGTGCAATGAACCTATTAGATGTTTATTGGTAGGTTTAGTGAAGCACGCTGTTAGTGGCTGGTGTTTAATGACTGGGGGCCTCATTAAGAGCTGCAATGCATTGTGGAGCCATGCTTCTGGTAGTTGATGTTGCTGGATAAGACTTTAAACTCTGACTCCAGCCTTGCTCGCTTCAGCAAGCTCTTCAGATACAGCACACTGCACATCCAGGCCCAGTGTGACACGATCCATCATTTTGAGTCAGAAAACACCAATAAGACAGCTTGTAAATAAACTTTACAGAAGAGCATATCGCAATTTTAAATATATTATTAAATATATGCATTATATTTTTTTTATGCAACCTGGTATTTAGGATGATTTATTATTTATAGGATGCTTATACTGTACATATATATTTAGGCTTACAATGAATGCTTGAATAAATCTCTTCTAAATATGCCATATAGTCTAAAATGTTTGTTTGAAAAATTAGTACAGTATATCTCAGTAATGGTTTAAAGAAACAATATTTGAAAGTTTCCCTTTTCAGTCTCTATAAAACTCATCAAAAGTTATTTTATTCATCAAAAGTCATTTTATTCAACCCCTTTACATCACAAGATGGCTTTGATTTAACCACAGGAATTTAAATATTTAACCCTCTGGTCCTCTTTTGCAATTTTGACATCTTAGAGTGTCACCCCTTCATTGATGTGCACTTTTTTCTGCACAGTGGCTGATTTGTAGTTTGTACCACCAAAAGATTTTCTGAATTTTCGTATTTTTTCGTATTTCCCATTTTTGACTGCAAAGGAGCCATGTGTGACTTTTTTTTCGACCATTTAACATATCCAAATCATGTCCATGATTTTTTTTGTGTTCACATAGCTAATGCGTCAAAGTCACCAAGTGTCATCTCACTCTGATAAATCAAAAAAATTAAAAATTTCAAAACGTAAAAATTTTTGGTAATTTTCGACGGAAGAGGACCAGTAAAAGAATAAAACACATCGATATGTTCATACAAAAATACATTTTCTTCGAATGAAATGCATGCAACAGGGCAAGATTGGGAACTGCGTCCAACACTATGTGAAAATTAGAGAAATGAGAAAAAGAGAGATTTGGCATCTACTGATCTCACATCTTGAAACTGAGCTAGCCAAATGAAAAGGCATTAAGTGTTCCCTCTACTACTTCTTGCTCTCAGTTTCTCAGCACATGCCATGTGGCCAGTGTTTGAATATCTACTGAGCCAAACAGACAGAAGTCTTGTCTCTGAACACAAGCAGCAGCAGGACAGAGTTTGGCCTTGCCTGTCTCTCACTCTGCCCTGCAGGCTACAACACAGACACATAGAGCAAGAATGAGGACAGAGAGAGAGAGAGAAACCAACCAGACAAACAGAGTGAAATGAGATTTAATGGAGGTGCATAATGTCTACAAAGACAGAGAGAGAAAGAGAGAGGAGAGATGAAGAAAAGAGAGGACAAGCAATCAATGAGAAAATGGTACTTGAAGTTTTTTTTTTCCCCTGGAAAGTGACAATACTGACAAGATAGAAAACGATAGGGGAAAGACCAAGATCGAGTTCACACTGCAATGATACCTTCTTATTACAAATTCTCACAATGGCAGTAAATTATTCATAATTCGTTGATTCTACTTCTTTGTTATCTTTTAAATTTTCAGGTCTTCCAGGTTTGTGGAATTGTAAACACAGACCAGCCACTCGTCATGAGCCAATCACTGACAACTAAGACCCACACAGCATTTGATCACTGGATTTACAGAAATCACTTCACTTCCAGAAGTGTTTTCTCAACATTGCAACACTGCATATCTAATTAACCCATGACAAACACATCAATTATTGTTTGAATTATCACTCAGTGAGTCATTTAACCATGTATTACTGTCTTTGGAAGGCTTTTGTCTCTCAAACACATTAAAATATACAAATTAACATCATTTCATATTTATAAGCAATGCAGGGATTCCCCACCTTTTTTTTGTCAGCTGAACCTCTTTTCCTTAATATATTTATATCTTTATATCTTTTATTCGTTTTTAGTACATGTTTTATTTGGATTGTTTTTATTTTAAAATGGTTTATTTTAATTTTACATTTTATAACTTAATTACTTAATAGATTTTCATTAAAAGATTCTCATGAACCCCTGCAGTTCCATTATAAAGCTTCTTCTCTTCAGTTCACTTCACTCATTTTCTATAGAGTTCAGGTCAGGGAACTGGGGCGGCCATGGCAGAAGCATTATTTTTGTGCTCAGTGACACATTTTTGTGTTGATTTTGATGTTTGTTTTGGATCATTGTCCTGATGGAAGATCCAACCATGGCCCATTATTGGATTTCTAGCAGAAGTGGTCAGGTTTTGATTTTTTATCTGTTGGTATTTGCTAGAATCCATTATACCATGTATCTGAACAAATGTCCAGGACCTCCAGCAAAAAAATAGGCCCACAACATTAAAGATCTAGCAGTATATTTAACTGTGGGCATTGGGTACTTTTTATCCCTGTTTGCACCAAACCCATGTGGTGAGTTTGCTGCCAGAAAGCTCTTTTTTAGTTTAATCTGACCATAGAACCAGATTCCTTTTGAAGTTACAGTTGTGTCTGACAACTGAATATGCTGGAGATTGTTTTTAGATGAGCGAGGAGGATTTTTCTTGAAACCCACCCAAACAACTTGTGGTGATGTAGGTGCTGTTTGATCATTTTTTTTAGGCTTTCTGACCCCAAGACTCAATTAATCTCTGCAATTCTCCAGCTGTGATCCTTGGAGAGTCTTTGGCCACTCAAACTATCCTCCTCATCTTGCATTAAGACAATATAGAAACATGTCCTCTTCCAGGCAGATCTTTAGTTGATTGTGGCCAACGTGCACTGGAGAAAAAAAAAATCATAATGTGAATTTCCCCCCACTTTAAATTGTTTCGTTTTAATGATCAAAAGGATAAACAATGCAGATTTATTTTCACAGCCACCTTTGCTCATATTTACCAAGGGTGGCAATAATTCTGGAGATGACTGTATGTATGTATGTATGTATTAGGGCTGGGACAATACATCGATTCTCGATTCACAATACAAAGAATCTAGAGCGATTCTGATATTTTCCTATGTATCGTGATCCTCCCTCGAATCGAGCTTAGTTTTTAACAATGGATACCACTACGTGCTTTAGAAACACACTCTGCTACTCTGCTTGCTTCCAATTCCTTTACACACACCACTTAAACTAAAAATAATAATTTATAAAGTTCGAAAAGGTTGAAGCTAATTACAAACCCGATTCCAAAAAAGTTGGGACACTGTACAAATTGTGAATAAAAACAGAATGCAATGATGTGGAAGTTTCAAATTTCAATATTTTATTCAGAATACAACATAGATAACATATCAAATGTTTAAACTGAGATAATGTATCATTTTAAGGGAAAAATAAGTTGATTTTAAATTTCATGGCATCAACACATCTCAAAAAAGTTGGGACAAAGCCATGTTTACCACTGTGTGGCATCCCCTCTTCTTTTTATAGCAGTCTGCAAACGTCTGGGGACTGAGGAGACAAGTTTATGAATAGGAATGTTGTCCCATTCTTGTCTAATACAGGCTTCTAGTTGCTCAACTGTCTTAGGTCTTCTTTGTCACATCTTCCTCTTTATGATGCGCCAAATGTTTTCTATGGGTGAAAGATCTGGACTGCAGGTTGGCTATTTCAGTACCCGGATCCTTCTTCTACGCAGCCATGATGTTGTAATTGATGCAGTATGTGGTCTGGCATTGTTATGTTGGAAAATGCAAGGTCTTCCCTGAAAGAGACGATGTCTGGATGGGAGCATATGTTGTTCTAGAACTTGGATATACCTTTCAGCATTGATGGTGCCTTTCCAGATGTGTAAGCTGCCCATGCCACACGCACTCATGCAACCCCATACCATCAGAGATGCAGGCTTCTGAACTGAGCGCTGATAACAACTTGGGTTGTCCGTGTCCTCTTTAGTCCGGATGACATGGCATCCCAGTTTTCCAAAAAGAACTTCAAATTTTGATTTGTCTGACCACAGAACAATTTTCCACTTTGCCACAGTCCATTTTAAATGAGCCTTGGCCCAGAGAAAACGCCTGCACTTCTGGATCATGTTTAGATATGGCTTCTTTTTTGACCTATAGAGTTTTAGCCGGCAACGGCGAATGGCACAGTAGATTGTGTTCACCGACAATGTTTTCTGGAAGTATTCCTGAGCCCATGTTGCAGTGCCGTCTAAGGGCCCGAAGATCACGGGCATCCAGTATGGTTTTCTGGCCTTGACCCTTACGCACAGAGATTGTTCCAGATTCTCTGAATCTTTGGATGATATAATGCACTGTAGATGATGATAACTTCAAACTCTTTGCAATTTTTCTCTGAGAAACTCCTTTCTGATATTGCTCCACTATTTTTTGCCGCAGCATTGGGGGAATTGGTGATCCTCTGCCCATCTTGACTTCTGAGAGACACTGCCACTCTGAGAGGCTCTTTTTATACCCAATCATGTTGCCAATTGACCTGAATAAGTTGCAAATTGGTCCTCCAGCTGTTCCTTATATGTACATTTAACTTTTCCAGCCTCTTATTGCTTCCAGTCCCAACTTTTTTGGAATGTGTAGCTCTCATGAAATCCAAAATGAGCCAATATTTGGCATGACATTTCAAAATGTCTCATTTTCAACATTTGATATGTTATCTATATTCTATTGTGAATAAAATATAAGTTTATGAGATTTGTAAATGATTTCATTCCTTTTTTATTCATAATTTGTACAGTGTCCCAACTTTTTTGGAATGAAAATGAAATGTAAATGGAATGAAACAGCCGGAATCTTCATCAAAAGTTATGCTTTCTAGCTATTAGAGGCCACATCATTGCATTCTGTTTATATTCACAATTTGTACAGTGTCCCAACTTTTTTGGAATCGGGTTTGTAGTCTATAAACACTTCAAGGCATCATTTAAGTCTTTGCTCATCTCTGCAGCTTCTCTCCTGTTTGTTCATTCACTTCTCCCTTTCTCAAAAAAAAAAAAAAAAAAAAAAAAAAAAAAATCACTATCTCTCCATTACAGCAACTTCTGATCCCAAACCAGCTCAGTGAAATCGAGGTAGAGATATGTTGCACAGAGCACTCAGCACTTGTATCGATTCCAGCCTGATCTTTTTCAGATTTTTTTTCACATTTTCTGTGAGTTGCCACATTATTTAATCAAAGCAGACCGGAGGCCAGCAATGATTCCAGCAGCAGTGCCCAGAGCAGCCTCATTTTTATCCATTCATACGACACACTCACAACAGTGCTGCATCAAGTGTAAGAATTCACCTCACTTGGATTTTCATAAAAGTGTGTTGTGTTAAAGCCTGGAATTAAATGCTTTTCATTTTTTATCATTTGATTTACACAAAATGCGTTTCAAAGTTATATTAATTCCAGGCTCTTCATAATGCAGTTAATTGTTCACACTACTACAAATGTTATGCCATCTGATGGGAAAAAGTCATTTTAATTTCAGGTTACAAAACTGTAAAATGTGGAAAGTCTAAATGCTAAATGAGGGAATCCGCTGAGAGCAGGGACCAGGTGATAGCAAAAATAACTTTTAACTTTATTTGCCGGAGGGGGAAGGAGGAAAGGAAAAAAAAAAATTGTCCTTGAGCTGCTAAAAGTTCTCACAAGCAGGCTAACAAAGTCATCTGCTGTATCACCTGATCAAAGGTCTCTGTCTCCATTGAATATTCTCACATACAGTAAACTGAAATATGGCCCATTTTTAACAATCTAAGTGCATGGTCTGAAGCGCATGGCACAAGTGCATTTAGGGCGTGTCCAAATCCACTTTTGCTAGTTTAACGATGGGAAAAATGGTCAGCGTGCCCGGCACATGGTCTAAAAGGGTTGGTAATGAGTAATGGGTGTGTTTTGGACATAACGTGCAATAAACCAATCAGAGGTAGGGCTGGGCGATATATCGCATGTGATTGTCACGCGCATTTTGTCAGTAAAGCCGGTTCCCTGATTACCACGAAATCACCATCACCTGCTTTCAAATGGAGCGGCATTTAATAGACAGAGCCGTAGATCACTGACAAGCTACGCAATATCGCGTTCATTATCGAAGGCAATTCATCTGCGATATTGCGTGGCTTGTCAGTGAACTACGGCTCTGTCTATTACGTGACACGTGACAATCGCATGCGATATATCGCCCAGCCCTAATCAGAGGCTCATTTCCCATTCCCTTTAAAAGCCAGTTGCGCTCGCGCCATGGCGGAATTTTCAAGTGGAAAAACTGAACGCTTCTCTAGCGAGAAAACGGATCTGCTCATGCACAAGGTTAAAGCAGACCATCTACGGGACAAGCCAGATTCCACCAAATCATTTTTATCTTTATGCACACAATAATAATCTTTTACATTGTAATCCTTTTATTTTTAATATTTGGCATGTTTGTGTGCTGCTACGAGTTGTGCACCCGCATATAGGCACATATTACTAACGCTCTTTAAATAACAAAAAAAACATTGCGCCATTGACTTTAGATCAGGTTTCAGTTGGTCAGTGGCGCAGTCTATTTCAGTTGCCTAAAATTGCAACGCGCCAACAATGCGCCTGAACACACCTCGTTTTCAGACCAGCATGCCCATGGGAGCACAAATAGGTGCAAATGAATTTGCTATTTAAACAACGTGGTGCAGGACATGAAAATGATAATTACGTCAGGCTGAAACTAGCAAAAAACACATGCGTAGGGCCCATTTTGTTTGATGTGAAAGTGATTTACTAACTCCTGCATAAGCAAAACTCACACTGTTATTAAAATGCAACTCAGTTTTGTGTGTGTGTGTCACACATTTTTGTGACATATCAGGACACAAATTTGTATAATGACATGGGTATCACATAGGTATTAAAAGGAGAGGGTGACTTATGAGGACATTACCCAATGTCCCCATTTTTCTAAAGCAGTGGTTCTCAAACTGGGGTAGGCGTACCCCTGGGGGTACGTGAATTGACAAAAGGGGTTACGCGAACAAAATGCTGAGTAGTTCATTTAACTCTACCTTAAAGTAATATTAAAACAGAGCATGTATTTCTAACTGGCAAAATGCCGTAAATCCATTACATTTAATAAAAATTAACACATCTTTTGCAGTCAAAAATGACTGCATCCACAGAAGCAGCATGCATATGATAGATTGTGTGCAGAATCTGCTGCCTTAATGCCGTTCTCCACAATGCAGCTTTGTAAAAGTGGGGATTTAGCATGAAGAACAAATATAGACACACATAATGGATTCATTTCGATTTAAGACTCAAACTTTCTCAGATACAAAAACATACCTTGTGTGAGTTCTTGTATTTAATGATGATAACGTGCAAGAACACAATTGTTCCCAAATATTCACATGACTGCAAACGTGACATTATTATACAACAGTTCAAAACACAAAATGTACATTTTAAAAACAGTGCTGTCAGTAATTAAACTATTTTGCAACAAAAAAATATTTCTAACGAAACTACAGCAGAACTACAACACACGTCTATGTTTTGCGAACAATTCTGCGGCTTTGAACGAATCGTGGGAGTCAATGATTCAATGATTCATTCACAGCCACTTGCTTCGTTACTGAATGATTGACTCGATGACTCACTCATAAAAACAGTGACTTGCTGCCACCTACTGGCGGTTTTAGTTTAATATTTAAAAGTATCACTTCGTTTTACCATCATTGCATATTTCTCTATTGAACATTTTTTATTTAAAACATATTTTTTATAAAGTTATTCATAAAGGTAAAAATACACACTGGAAAATCAATTTAGGGGCAAATATTGTCTCTTGATGTAAAAGGTGTGACTGCAGTCGAAATGTAAGAGAGGGGGTACGCAGAAGGATGGTAAATCCCTTCAGGGGGTACTCCAAGCTAAAAAGTTTGAGAACCACTGTTCTAAAGGCTTATAAATCATACAGAACGAGTTTTTTTGAGAAAGTAAAAATGTGCACAGTTTTCTGTGATGGGTAGGTTTAGGTGTAGGGGTAGTGTAGGGCGACAGAAAATATGGTTTGTACAGTATAAAAAAAATTACGCCTTTGGAATGTCCCCACAATTCACAAAAACAAACGTGTGTGTGTGTGTGTGTGTGTGTGTGTGTGTGTGTGTGTGTGTGTGTTTTCCCATTACTTCATATGAACAAGACACTTGGGTAATGGGAAGAGCCAGTAGCATGTTGCTCTTAAATATTTACAGACAATATTGCTTAACATTGTTCAGGAAAAAGAGAACAAATATTGCCTTTAAAACTGCTGTGCCAGAGTAATTTTAGGTTAGATAATACAGCTAATACTGCATTAAACATCACCATCATTTCTTAATATTTTAACTTTGTTCTAGCCATGCTCCTCTACAGCAAACAAAGACCAGGCCTTTTGCAGCTTTAATAACCAGTATTTGGGTAAAGAAAAGAAAAAAAAAAAAAAAACTTTTTTCCTAATTTACTAAATGAATCCCCAGAGGCCTTCAGATTACATTTACAAGCTAATTTGGTAATTAGAGAACACTAATCAAACAGTATTGATGAGAAAAAGAGACTCACTGCTCTTGGCAGGATAAGTCATCTAAAACTAAACAATAACACAAAGTTAGGATAAAAAAAAAAAAAAAAAAACAGTATTGCTCATTCTAATCAATCTGCCTTAAAGGATCTTATTGTTTATTCTTAAATGTTCTCTCATAAAAACAACAACCGAAAACATTACACCACTTAAGTTGGTTTTGAAATGACCATATGCATCAATTGGGTTAACATATGTGGCTCATTAAGTCTACTGGACTAATTAACCTCACGAAAATGTGACTGCTTAATTTATGGAGGGTCACAGAGAAACACTCTATTACACCAGAATATTGGAGTTTCCACCTCAATCGACAGGAGTGGTTGTAGCTGTAAGTACTTCTGCTTTCAAGCTATATTGAAAGACAATGAACCATATAACTGTCCACCAGCTCAGAACGCAACCTACTGTATGAGTGTATAGTATTGCTGTGCGGATTACGATTGCACAGAATGTTGTAACACCATGTACATACAGACAATACTTGATTTTAAGGCACACCACTATTATTCCTGTATATTAAACCTTAGTGCATAACTCACCCACCCAAATATCCAAGCAAACACCTAACAATACCACTCACATTTTCTTCGAACGTTTTGGCCCGTCACTTCAAGAAACATGCTCTGATTGTGGAAAATTGGACAGCATTATTTACAGCAGATTCTCACGATTAAAATGAGCCATTAGCATAATCCAATAAGCCAATCACCAAATATTGCTCACGCAATTACGACACATAAAACCCCACAGGCGCACAGATGCTAACTAAAACTAAAATGTAGCTATCACTTGGCATTTAGAACTTCATGAAATATGCATAGATTGTAGAAAACGGCACATCATTACTTACAGTGGATTCTCCTGATTGAAATGAGTCCAAGATCAACATAATCCAATAAACCGATCGCGAGTTACTCCACGTGAAAGAACAATTTTAAAATTGCCCATCAGGGGGTGCCAATGGATAAACAAAAAGGTTACCTTGGTTCCAAATGCTGTAACTTTTGATTTCTTTATGCTATCACCACAAAATTTGATCCAGATCACATATAGAAGAACAACACCAAAAAAAAAGAACCTTATTTCCTCTCTGTGTTATTGCATGTCAAATATGAAATATATGTGATATTTCCCTTCAGCAAACTTTTATTTTTTTGTCTTTATCAGCAGTTTCTCAGCATGAGAATATCCAAATTATTATTATTTTTTTTTTATGTGAAAAGTTTTCAATCAAACGATACCAACTTTTGACTCTCCTTGCTATAGTTTTGGAGTTACGAGTCTTTACTTTTTGTCACTCAGAAAAAAAAAAACTCTGAAAATACCCTCAGGGCTTAAGGGGTTAATAAATGTTAATTTCCAACAAAATTTGGGTTCATTTTAAGCAAGCAATACAGTAATTTTTAAACAATAGTTGAGTTAAATGAAACTACCCAGCAGGTTGGGCAAACATTTAACCCAACCGCTGGGTTAAAACATCCCAATTGCTGGATTTGTCTTTTGTCCAACTTGGGTTGTTTTTAACCCAGCATTTTTAGTGCGTTGTTCTCTGACAAAAATCAAATAGAATTGATCAAATATTCATCAAATAAAAAAGTCACAGAGTGGATAAAAATTTCCATTGACTGAATCCAATGATAGGATTTTAAAAGAAAAAAGGCAGCTGCAGACATATTTTGGAAGTTAGCTCTGACATTATTGTTCTCTTTTACAAACCAGCTCACCAGGGTTGTGGCCACGTTTTTCTACAAACTCAATATCTACATTTATTTGTGCAATACACCTTTGTCTGATCGAAAACATTCCGAGGAGTCTCATCTGCTCCAATCATTGAACTTGACACTGCAATCGGATGCAGTCAAATGAGAGCATCACTAGAGGAAGGTTTTGGTAAATCTGGTCTCATAGGGTGGCAGTGGCCCCAGGAAGCATTTAAATAATGTTTAAGGTCCGAGCAACTCTGAGGAGACAGACAAAACTTCCCTATCCGTGCATACAGCACTTTCTTCTCAATCAATGGTTAACTGATCGTTTGAGCGCATGTGTGCGTGTGTGTGTGTGTGTGTGTGTGTGAGAGAGAGAAGAGAGAGAGAGAGAGAGAGATTGCTCACCCTAGGTTTCAACAGCTGGCAGTCTATGCAAGTCCACTCACACAGCTATCAAGCATCGAATTCCACGATGGAAATGATGGATCAAACAGGCACACACACAGACACACACCTGCGGTGAGAGATAAAAGACAGCTTGATTGCATCTGAAAGATATAATATGAACTCCTTTGGTAGCTCTGTTGAGCCCATGACATTATAAGCAATCATCCCTGTGTGGCATCCTTTAACCACAAAACATCCAATCACACGGCCTGGCAGGAAGTTACACTGACCTGTGAGATTCAAGCCATTACTAAAAATAGGAAGGAAACGTGAGAATTTTTCAAAAGACCCACAAGATGGAATTCTCCATCCATCATATTAAAACACAACTACGCACATAATCATACAAATCAGCTGATTAAAGGGTTTCTGCAAGCTATAGAAAATAATGACGGACTACTGATGAAGAATTTCCAGTTAGCGTCTTTAAATGAAGCTAATTGAGTACATTGTGTTCAGTGATCAGTGTTAGGTAACTAATGGCAACATAGCTACTTTGTTGAATGCCCAAGGCCATGTTTGCACTGCAAAAATGGTTGTCACTTCTCCTGTTAGAGCTTAATCTTATTCTGCAGGCAGAGTCACTGGCATATGTTTAGGATTGACAACCATATTTACAAACAGGTGTGACTCTTAAAGAAATGTCAAATGGCTTTTCTATTCTCACGATATTTGTGAACAAAGCCTGGATCCATATACTGTCACTAATGGCATAACACCAGAGTTTAATCACAATCAACACAATATTATTTAATAGAAACAGCCACCCTCATTATTTAGCACTCTAAAACAGCACTGAATTTGCAAGAAAATAACGGACGTACGGAGGTCACTCACAAAAAGTCTGTTTCTCTCCAACATGCTGCACCTGTATGTCTTTTCATTTGTTAATATTATGTAGATAAAATGGATAACACCAAACATGTAAACTGTTGGAATTGATGGTAATCAAAAAGTTGCTTTGACTATCATATTTAACATCACCAACATTACACAACTTCTGTAACAATCATTTAAAAATGCAGCGGTATTCAGCTGACACTGTCCACTGGAATGCTTTAAAAAAAAAAAAGTATTTAAAAATGTCAACACTTTATATACACTACCGTTCAAAAGTTTGGGGTCAGTAAGATTTTTTAATGTTTTAAAAGAAGTATCTTCTGCTCAACAAGCCTGCATTTATTTGATTAAAAATACAAACAAAAACAGTAATATTGTGAAATATTATTCCAATTTAAAACAGCTGTTTTCTATGTCAATATACAGTAAAGTGTAATTTATTCCTGTGATCAAAGCTGAATTTTCAGCATCATTACTCCAGTCTTCAGTGTCACATGATCCTTCAGAAATCAATCTAATATGATGATTTGATGCTCAAGAAACATTTATGATTATTATCAATGTTGAAAACAGTTATTTATGTTTTTATTTCATGATGCTATGATGAATAGAAAGTTCAAAAGAACAGCATTTGTCTGAAATCTAAATCTTTTGTAACATTAAACACTACCGTTCAAAAGTGTGGGGTCAGTAAGAATTTTAATTTTATATTTGGGGGATAGAAATAAAATTAATCAATACTTTTATTCATCAAGGATGAGTTAAATTGATCAAAAGTTACAGTAAAGACAATTATAATGTTAGAAAATATTCTATTTTAAATAAATGCTGTTCTTTTGAACTTTCTATTCATCGAAAAATTTTGAAAAAAAATTGTACACAACTGTTTTCAACATTGATAATAATAATGAATGTTTCTTGAGCATCAAATCATCATATTAGACTGATTTCTGAAGGATCATGTGACACTGAAGACTGAAGTAATGATGCTGAAAATTCAGCTTTGATCACAATAATAAATTACACTTTACTGTATATTGACATAGAAAACAGCTGTTAAATTGTATTAAATTGTATTAAAACAGCTAACAATAATATTTCACAATAAATAATATTAATCAAATAAATGCAGGCTTGGTGAGCAGAAGATACTTCTTTTAAAACATTAAAAAATCTTACTGACCCCAAACTTTTGAACGGTAGTGTATATATATATATATATATATATATATATATATATATATAAGGTTCTATACAACATCAGTCAATGCAATAGATAACATGAAATAAATTAACAATAATTTTACAGTACTTTAATTTACATATATTCTAAAACATTTTAACATTTCATAATGTATAAATAAAATGAATTATGCAAAGTGCCCCAATGATTTTAAAGGTTTGGAGTTGCTTTTATAAATCTACATGTGTCCAAGGTCAAAAAAAACACTTAAAAGATTAGTTCATTTCAGAATTAAAATTTTCTGATAATTTACTCACCCCCATGTCATCCAAGATGTTCATGTCTTTCTTTCTTCAGTCAAAAAGAAATTAAGGTTTTTGAGGAAAACATTCCAGGATTTTTCTCCATATAGTGGACTTCACCAGGGTTCAACGGGTTGAAAATCCAAATTGCAGTTTCAGTGCAGCTTCAAAGGGCTCTACTCAATCCCAGTCGAGGAATAAGGGTCCTGTCTAGTGAAACGATTGGTCATTTTCTAAAAAAATAAAAAATTATATATTTTTTAACCACAAACGCTCATCTTGCACTAGGTCTGCAATGCGCCACACATTACGTAATCATGTTGGAAAGGTCACGTGCGATGTAGGCGGAAGTAGCAAGCAATTGTTTACAAAGTGAACGTGCAAAGAATAAGTCAAACGGCCTTTACAAAAAAAAAAGGAAAAAGTTGAAAGACTACAGCCTACGTCAAGCGTGACCTTTCTAACATGATTACATAATGAGTGGCACATCGCAGAGCTAGTGCAAGATGAGCATTTGTGGTTGATGAAAATGACTGATAGTTTCGCTAGGTAAGACCCTTATTCCTCTGTTGGGATCGTGTAGAGCCCTTTGAAGTAGCATTGAAACTGCAATTTGGACCTTCAAACCATTGGTAGACACTGAAGTCCACTATATGGAGAAAAATGCTGGAACGTTTTCCTCAAAAACCTTAATTTCTTTTCGACTGAAGAAAGAAAGACATAAACATCTTAGATGACATGGGGGTGAGTAAATTATCAGGAAATTTTAATTCTGAAGTGAACTAATCCTTTAAAATTTCTAATATACATTGTATATCACCTCATTTCTCAAAGAGTCCCCTCCTTTCCGTGAAATTATTCTGCTCTTATTGGTCAGATGGCCCAGTCCATTGTGATTTGTCTACTCTGCACTGACTGGTTAGATGGCCCAGTCTGTTGTGATTGGTCTACCTTTACCACGCATGTTGGAAATGAAACGCCTATTACCATATCTGGATTTCAGCGCCGGAGGCTTCCACAGCACTTGATACACAGTCATACAAACAACGACATCAGTTTTTCCGCAAGTCCTCATCCTTTAGTGTATGCAAAGTGGATTGAAGTGCTGATAACAGCGTCTTCTCAACATGTCGACAACACAAACCAAATTCTTCCAGGCCTCTGTAAAATTTTGCAGACATTTTACATTCAAGAGCAGGATTTATAAATACTAATATAGATTAATTAATGTTGTTGTTTATTTTTATGTTAATGAACTTAATCCTATTAGTAACAATATTTTCTGCAATAAAAAGGGGGAAAACAATCTAAAAATGCATTTATATTAGACATATTAGACATTAATTCTTCAGTTTTAATGCCGTTGAGATATATATGAAATATATTTTTTACAGTGAGCTGTATGCTAAGCAAAATATATTAATAAATAAATAGATTTAAATAATTCATTCTGCAGTGCAACAGGCACACATAAACACACACACATTTCCACACAATCCTACAAGCACTGGTGTTTCTCATACAACATCATATAGCATTTCAGAGTGTTTGTGAAACTACAAGTGCCTTGCAGCAGAAAACAGACTCATATCACTGTAATTGACTTGAATGGCTCATGGTTTGTTAAAAAGATTCTCCTGGCATCATGCTAAATTTTCATCAGGTAAGAGAATAAAAGACGTACTCTCAAAGTTATGCAGTTATTCACATCTTTAGTCTAGCAGTACACAACTCAATAACACTACCCAGAGGCATTTCTATTCTAGTGCTTTTTCAGCATGTAGATCCAAATACATGCTTCACAAAACATCACATGCATTTTTAGAAATGCTAAAGATCAATTTCCCAACAGACTCTGAGGGTTTTCTTCCTGAAATTTTGTACAGGTATAAATACAATGAATTCATGACAGAGGCAAATAATTAAAGTAATTCTAGTTTGTACACAAAAAGTTTCAACCCACGTACAAACCCAGAGGTTCACTACACCATCGAAACCTTAAAGGTGTAGAGCATTGATTCCCAACCATGTTCCTGTAGGCTCCCCAACACTGCATATTTTCATTTAAGGTCTTTCATTTCAAAGCTGATGATATGAATCAGATGTGTCTGAGAAGTTAACTTGGCCAATAAGCATATTTTGTTGGTAATTTTCCACCAGACAAAAGGTGGCTGTGAAATGAATAAGACCATTATTAAAGGTCCCGTTTTTCATGTTTTTTTGAAGCTTTGATTGTGTTTATAGTGTGCAATATAACATGTGTTCATGTTTCGCGTGTAAAAAAACACAGTATTTTTCACATAATTTACTTATCTGTATACCGCTGTTTCCACTGTCATAAAAACGGGCTGATGACTTCCTTGTTCTATGAAGTCCCTCCTTCAGAAATACGTAACGAGTTCTGATTGTGCCAGCGGTTCCTGTGTTGTGATTCGACAGCAGCTTAGCGCACCTTGCCCGGAAAGTGCTGCACATAGTTTTACATGTGGATTATAATTTTCGGGAACCGAGTTAAACATAAATTGTAACCATTGATCTCTAAGTACAGTGTCCCTGGGAAGGCCAAACAAAGGTGATTGGACTGCGGGATGAAAATAACAGCGTTTTGACAACATGGCGACAAACACACTCTACAAACGCAACTCTTGCTCTTCTCCGTGGGAGCGCAACAAGACCACGCCCCCTTTTTTGTGTATTCCTGTGGGCGGAGCTTAGTCAAAAAACTGTTTTAGTGACGTCATTAAAGAAGGAAGTAGAGGGATGTAGTCCAAACTAGCCGTTCGATGTAGGCGACTTCTGTTAAATAAAATATCTCGCTTGGCATTGAACTTTGAGCTTTAAAATTTTACAGATTTTATTTATACTCTAACAACAACATTACACACTAACTAAAGTTTGAAACATGGGATCACGAAGAACGGGACCTTTAAGGGAGTCATGTGAAGGCTTCTTGCCTCTGGGGAGTGTTGATTGTTTTTGATACAATGTTTCATTTGGCCCATGAGAAAAGGGTTGACCATCAATTGGCAGAAGGCCAATGAGAAATTAAATCAAAAGATGTACAGTAGTTGGAAGTTGGTCACCCTTACTAAGAAAATTATCTCTTACATAACCAACACCTGCAATTATATTGGTGAAATGACTGTGGTGGAAAGGTTGGGGAGTACATGGGAAAGATGAGTGGGAGGAGAGCCCCTGTAAATGAGATCATGGAAATAACTGTAGGGGTGGATCTCACACTGTAACAGATAAGAAAATGTATAAAAACTGTGCCCCAGCTAAGAGAGATTCAGATGTGGAGCTGGCATCTCACTTTGTTGCTTGTCAATAAAGTAAAACTCCTGGGACCTGGAACTTCGACTCAGATAATTTTTCTTTGAGACCAGAACTGAAGGGACACAGAGACATCGAATTTGCCACGACAGTACTCACTTGAACTTTTCAAAAAACATTAGTTATTTGCAGTTTTCTGTTATTTAAAGTGTCGAAATATCATGTGGTGCAACCGTCCAACCATAACTTCTGTTTTGGAAATGTCTTTGAAATTACTCTAGATTTATTCAAATTCATTTTCTGCACTATTTGGCATGATTTCCAACATGTTTTGTAATCCTGTACACAACTGCAAAGCATTTGTATTTATATTTCTATCATAATATACAAACAAACTTTGTCCATTTTATTAAATATCATGTGGTGCGACCATCAAAAAACGACCACTTTGGGACTTTCATATTGAAATCCATCCAAAGACGTTGCATCATATACAAATTTGCGAAGGACCCATGGAAGCAGCGAACAGGTTTGTAACTCTGTCTTAAATTGGGGAAAAAATAACATTTTTAATGGCTGTATGTAGTTCCCACTTTTGTCACTCTACATCTCGTTCTTCCGGCAAATTCACTACTTTACAACAAAATAAATGTTAATTGTTAATGCCAAGAACCTGTTCTCCAGAGGAGCTTAAATGTGGGTTAAACTTTAAAGTGTCGAAATATCATGTGGTGCAACCGTCCAACCATAATTTCTGTTTTGGAAATGTCTTTGAAATTACTCTAGATTTATTCAAATTCATTTTCTGCACTATTTGGCATGATTTCCAACATGATTTGTAATCCTGTACAAAACTGCAAAGCATTTGTATTTATATTTCTATCATAATATACAAACAAACTTTGTCCAGCGATGTCCATTTTATTAAATATCATGTGGTGTGACCATCAAAAAACGACCACTTTGGGACTTTCATGTTGAAATCCATTCAAAGACAGGACGTTGCATCATATACAAATTTGCGAAGGACCCATGGAAGCAGCGAACAGGTTTGTAACTCTGTCTTAAATTGGGGAAAAAATAACATTTTTAATGGCTGTATGTAGTTCCCAATTTGTCACTCTACATCTCATTCTTCCGGCAAATTCACTACTTTACAACAAAATAAATGTTAATTGTTAATGCCAAGAACCTGTTCTCCAGAGGAGCTTAAATGTGGGTTAAACTTTAAAGTGTCGAAATATCATGTGGTGCAACCGTCCAACCATAATTTCTGTTTTGGAAATGTCTTTGAAATTACTCTAGATTTATTCAAATTCATTTTCTGCACTATTTGGCATGATTTCCAACATGATTTGTAATCCTGTACAAAACTGCAAAGCATTTGTATTTATATTTCTATCATAATATACAAACAAACTTTGTCCAGCGATGTCCATTTTATTAAATATCATGTGGTGTGACCATCAAAAAACGACCACTTTGGGACTTTCATGTTGAAATCCATTCAAAGACAGGACGTTGCATCATATACAAATTTGTGAAGGACCCATGGAAGCAGCGAACAGGTTTGTAGCTCTGTCTTACATTGGGGAAAAAAATAACATTTTTAATGGCTGTATGTAGTTCCACATTTGGATATCATGTGGTATGACCTCAAAAAAACAATGAATATTGAGTTATTTCTGCAAATATATACTTTTACTACAAATTTCATAGTGACCTTTTGTGGGAAGTTAGCTTGTTTTGTTTCGGTGGCCAATTCAGTGCCTGTAAATTTTGACTGAATTTGAAAATATCATGTGGTGCGACCACTGCAGAGTGTTTTATAAAAATATTTTTTTCTAAAAATAATATTTCAGACAAAAATATTTCAGACAGTTTATGTATGTATTGTACAATATGAGAAAAATGTAAAACAAAATTGTTCAGAGCATGTAATTTGGTTTGTGTGACGAAGCGGGAAACAGGTTCGAATCCAAATGCAAGCTTTTATTAGATAAGAGCGTAGTCGTACAGGCCAGGTCAAAACAGGGGTAAACAGGAACAGCAAGGGACAGGCAGAATCGTGGTCACAGTACAGGCAGTAGATCGGGGCAGGCAGATATCACTCACAGGTCAGGAAACAATACACAGACCAAAGGTATGCAGCAGAGAATCATAAACGGGTAACAGACAGGATCGGAGACAGGCAGACAGAATAACAACGCTCAGAAATGTAACAGAATTAACAAGACTTCGCAATGATGTGTCTTTTATAATCCGGTTAATGTGCTGCAGCTGGGTGTGGTGATTAGTGATTAGTGTGGAGCGTGTACAGGTGACTGACAGGGAGGATTATGGGAATTGGAGTCCGGGAAGTGACAGGAATCATGACAGTTTGGTTTGGTAAGTATGCATTTGTTTATTTATTTATGACTATTTCAGTCTATTTTACCAGATGCCACTGCCAAGCAAAAACCGCTGGCCATAAAACTGCTGGCGTGTTAATTCTGACCCCGTATAGCAAGAATGGAGTTACACCTTGCTAGGAGAAGAGTGAAATGTTATTAATATCTGTTTTCTATGTGAATAGTAAACTGAAATTTATTCCTGTGATCAAAGCTGAATTTTCAGCATCATTACTTCAGTCTTCAGTGTCACATGATTCTTCAGAAATCATTAAAGAATTAATTAATTTCAACTTAAATGAAAGTCAGCTTAAATGAAATGGTGCACTTATGTTTGCGATGTGATTTTTTTAAATATAAAAATGTTTATAAAATTTGTGTTCATGAAAATTCTGTGAAATTTTAATAAAATCTGGTTTAAATCTACTTTTTTAATATAAAATTGATTGTTTATTGATCTCTTTAAATAGATTTTCAATTAAATTTAAGGTCTTCATGGAGTGACCACACATCATGTGGTGCGACCAATAATAACAGTAACTGTATTAAATTAAAAATAAAATATCTAATTTCTGTGGCTGAAATATGAATCACTGCAGTATGCTTAAAGGATTAGTCCACTTTTAAATACACTTTTCCTGATAAATTTACTCACCCCCATGTCATCCAAGATGTTCATGTCTTTCTTTCGTCAGTCGAAAAGAAATGAAGGTTTTTGAGGAAAACATTCCAGGATTTTTCTCTTTACTGTGGATTTCAATGGCTACCAACAGATTGAAGGTCAAAATTACAGTTTCAGTGCAGCTTCAAGGGCTTCAAACGATACCAGATGAGTAATAAGGGTCTTATCTAGTGAATTGATCGGTCATTTTCGAAAAAAATACAACCGTTTATGCTTTATAAACAAAATATCGCCTTGATCGTACTTTCCGCTTCCGCATTCTTCATAATGCTTACGCTGAATGTTCTACGCCTTCCCTATTCTACTTACGGAAAGAATGCGGCGCCAGCTTCGTTTTTTTCCGTAACTCGAATAGGGAAGGCGTAGGACATTCAGTGTAAGCGTTATGAAGAATGCGGAAGCGGAAAGTACGTTCAAGGCGATATTTTGTTTATAAAGCATAAACAGTTGTATTTATTTCGAAAATGACCGATCGATTCGCTAGATAAGACCCTTATTACTCATCTGATATCGTTTAAAGCCCTTGAAGCTGCACTGAAACTGTAATTTTGACCTTCAACCTGTTGGTAGCCACTGAAATCCACTGTAAGGACAATAATCCTGGAATGTTTTCCTCAAAAACCTTCATTTCTTTTCGACTGACGAAAGAAAGACATGAACATCTTGGATGACATGGGGGTGAGTAAATTTATCAGGAAAAGTGTATTTAAAAGTGGACTAATCCTTTAAAGGTGCTAAATAGGATCTTTTCGTCAACTGAGAAACCAAAGACTGTTAGTGAGTTTTTGAAATGAGCGCATGCGTAAGAACAACCCCCAGCTCATTTCGAGGGAACGCCTCCCAAAACTCGTGCACGAGTATTGGAACATGAGTGTTTGTTTACCACCGGCATTCGCTGTGTCGTGTTAGTGGATTCATTATGTCGGACTCACCACAGGTAACTCATAATCTGCAGTTGTTACTCCCGTCTCCTGACAAAAACATTGCATGCGGCGCCTGTGGAGTGTGGAAAGTTACTGGAGCGTGTAGCCGCACACGTCTCTCACAAGGAACGTCATGGCAGTGATTGATTGACAAGCCAGAGGGCCAATCGTTTACGCGATGATCACGTAAACGATTGGCTGATGTTTTTAAGGCCCTACCTCGTGCACAGATGATGTATATTAATATTATTCCTTTCAGTGCACCTAATAAATAGTCTTTTATCAGTTAGTAAAGACAGTTTCAAGTAATATTGCAAAAATGTATAAAACAAAACATCCTATTTAGCACCTTTAAGTGAATGGTATTTTTAAAACATTTTTATCTGTTTTATGCAATTAACAGGAAAAATAAGTCTGTTAACTACATTAAGAAGGCAACTCAAGTTACAGAGCAAAAATATAAGGTAATTCTTTACAGAATCTCAAATGAACTGCAAATACTTTGCTTCTAAACACTTTAATTTTTGGGAACTTGTAAAAAAAATGTTAAGCATGTTAAAGAAATGAACTAATTTTAAGATAAATCATGGTCGCACCATATGACATGTTTTAAGGATATGGCTAATACATCTAGATTTAAAAAAAAAAAAAAAATCCTTATATGTCATTGACCCATATAGAGATAATAGAGACTGTGGTCTTTAGCTTCCTTGTTAGAGTGCCCGACTCCCATGCCGGTGGACCCAGGTTCGAGTCCCATTTATAGCAGGCGGTTCGAACAGGAGGGGCTACATTTACAACTCCTATACATGCATCCGTGAAATATTGTGAAATACTGAAATACTTTGTTACACTTACAGGCTTCAGGTTTGTATTAGAGCCCAATCTTTATGTACTAGGAAGGAAGTTCTGAGTTCTGAAAGTTATATCCAACTTTTATTATTTCAAAAGTTAAAGAAAAAATCTATGATATTACCCCTTTAAAGGATTGGATATTAAATTTCAGACACACATAGTAGTCTGTAAACTCAGTACACTAAGACACACACCAAAACTGCTGTAGCCTCAGAAATAAGCCTAATTTTCAAAAGCCACAGAAGTATCTTACACAAAAAGAGGAGCTTAATACAATCCTCATTAAAATCTCTGACAGGGAGTTTAACCCACATTTAAGCTCCTCTGGAGAATAGGTTCTTGGCATTAACAATTAACATTTATTTTGTTGTAAAGTAGTGAATTTGCTGGAAGAAACGAAAAACGAGATGTAGAGTGACAAAAGCGCATATTCATATATAATCCTCTATAAAAAATCATACAGTATACATATTTGTTTAACATAAAATCATAAAAACTTTGCAAACTGTGACTAGTACACACAATGAATCCTCCTGAAGTATTATGACTAGTATGATGCACACAAACACCTATTCCACCAAGAGACACTTCCACATCCCAACACATATGCTTAAAGCATTGCTGTCCAATCTACACCATTACAACTCTGTCAACATTCTCACATTTTAAATGCCAGCTTTACGATAGCGTGCATGCGTATATGACTCTATCCAGCCCCTGCGGCTCTCATCTGCTCTAAAAATTAAACACACTCATTAAAATCATGTTTGAGTTGAAGTCAATGTGCAACATAATTACAGCTGAGAGACATACACCAAGCACATGAGTAATATCCCTGCCGATCATCCATGTGTTGCTCTTAGCGCTCCAAGACGAGCTATACCAATAATATCAGTGTATTGTTTTGGAACTACAACCATCATCAAAGAAAAAAAATCAGTCCCGATGCATTCACCAATTGTTTTGCTGACTGCATACACACATACATCCCACAGCAGAGAGAGCTGAAAGCATGAAATAGCTTTCTAACAAACAGAACACAGGCGGTTTTTGGTGTTGTGTCGTTCTTCACGGTTCACAGTGTTGGAACTGAACAGTGGTTGAGCTGTGACCTGTAGATGAAAAGAGTCTTTGCTCCATACAAACACATTAGCATGGACAAGGACAACTGGTGGTCATGCTGAATTCACGCTATTATGCATCAATTTCCATTAAAACCAACAGCAAAAGAGACTGAGAGGGGGGGTTGTTTAAAACCAATTATCATTCCATTTAACACTTGAAAAGTCATCTAGAAAATATTCTATGCTTATGTTTTTTCAGCATTTTCATCAATTTATAACTGGACCCACATTTACTGTGTTCTGTGGGATTTTCTGCCCATTTTATGGTCTGCCAGGTTAAAAAAACATCAATTATAAAAAATAAAAAAGAATCAATGAATCTGATTGCTTAGAAAATAATAGCTCACCTCGCCCCAACAATCTACAACCTCACTTATTTTCAAAACAAATCACACACGATCCTAATCAAACTATAAATCTAAAGTGCTAAAACTTTTTCATACCAAGGATCCCCAAATATTTAGCAAACACAAAAGCAGATATGTAATTTTATGCATAAAGACCTATTTTTATTGTAAGAAAATTGTCAATACAATAAAATTATCAAAAATTATTTAGAATCAAATTAATTTTAGAATTTCTGAGAAGAATAAAAAAGAAACCATATTACCAAATTTGAAAAAAATACAAACCCGATTCCAAAAAAGTTGGGACACTGTACAAATAGTGAATAAAAACAGAATGCAATGAAGTGGAAGTTTCAAATTTCAATATTTTATTCAGAATACAACATAGATGACATATCAAATGTTTAAACTGAGATAATGTATCATTTTAAGGGAAAAATAAGTTGATTTTAAATTTCATGGCATCAACACATCTCAAAAAAGTTGGGACAAGGCCATGTTTACCACTGTGTGGCATCCACTCTTCTTTTTATAACAGTCTGCAAACGTCTGGGGACTGAGGAAACAAGTTGCTCAAGTTTAGGAATAGGAATTTTTTCCCATTCTTGTCTAATACAGGCTTCTAGTTGCTCAACTGTCTTAGGTCTTCTTTGTCGCATCTTCCTCTTTATGATGCGCCAAAAGTTTTCTATGGGTGAAAGATCTGGACTGCAGGCTGGCCATTTCAGAAGTATCCTTCTACGCAGCCATGATGTTGTAATTGATGCAGTATGTGGTCTGGCATTGTCATGTTGGAAAATGCAAGGTCTTCCCTGAAAGAGACGACATCTGGATGGGAGCATATGTTGTTCTAGAACTTGTATATACCTTTCAGCATTGATGGTGCCTTTCCAGATGTGTAAGCTGCCCATGCCACACGCACTCATGCAACCCCATACCATCAGAGATGCAGGCTTCTGAACTGAGCGCTGATAACAACTTGGGTTGTCCTTGTCCTCTTTAGTCCGGATGACATGGCGTCCCAGTTTTCCAAAAAGAACTTCAAACTTTGATTTGTCTGACCACAGAACAGTTTTCCACTTTGCCACAGTCCATTTTAAATGAGCCTTGGCCCATGGATCATGTTTAGATATGGCTTCTTTTTTGACCTATAGAGTTTTAGCCGGCAACGGCGAATGGCATGGTGGATTGTGTTCACCGACAATGTTTTCTGGAAGTATTCCTGAGCCCATGTTGTGATTTCCATTACAGTAGCATTCCTGTATGTGATGCAGTGCCGTCTAAGGGCCCGAAGATCACGGGCATCCAGTATGGTTTTCCGGCCTTGACCGTTACGCACAGAGATTGTTCCAGATTCTCTGAATCTTTGGATGATATTATGCACTGTAGATGATGATAACTTCAAACTCTTTGCAATTTTTCTCTGAGAAACTCCTTTCTGATATTGCTCCACTATTTTTCGTGATCCTCTGCCCATCTTGACTTCTGAGAGACACTGCCACTCTGAGAGGCTCTTTTTATACCCAATCATGTTGCCAATTGACCTAATAAGCTGCAAATTGCTCCTCCAGCTGTTCCTTATATGTACATTTAACTTTTCCGGCCTCTTATTGCTACCTGTCCCAACTTTTTTGGAATGTGTAGCTCTCATGAAATCCAAAATGAGCCAATATTTGGCATGACATGTCAAAATGTCTCACTTTCAATATTTGATATGTTATCTATATTCTATTGTGAATAAAATCTAAGTTTATGAGATTTGTAAATTATTGCATTCCTTTTTTATTCACAATTTGTACAGTGTCCCAACTTTTTTGGAATCGGGTTTGTAGTTGAAAAATAAATGAAAAATGTTTGAAAAAAAAAATGTTTGAAATATATTTAAATATTTTAAGTAAACAGGTTAACATAGACATGCATTAAAAAAAGAAAACATTCAAATTACTCAAATTTTCTCCAGACCTCATTTTGAAAAACACTTTAAACCACAGATAAACTGTAGTGTCACATTTTCCTTTGAATTGTCTTGTTTTGGGCTCATGGCCAAATGTGTTGAGATTCCCAGGACACATAAAGAACCAAAAGACAGAAAGGGGCTGATGGAAAAGATAGCCAAAGGTCTTCCCACATTCCTTTGCCCAAAGCAAAGCTTAAATTTCAACCTAAACTCTCAGACAAGGAAAACAATGATCTATTTAGTCAGAGACTCACTTTCAACCATTTAGCATTTTGGTATTGAACATATATCACCGTTGAAGAAGGTTCCACTGAAACCAACATGATGACAAATAAACAATTGACACTCTGTTTGCCTGACTTGACTCACAGACACTTAGCGTGAGAAATGCGTTTAGCCCCAACCTCTTAATTATCAAAGCAAGTGAACATCTGGTTGTTCCGGACACATTTATAGGAAACGGTAGCGTTTACAGGCGAGATGATTGCAGAAGCCGGATTAACCCTCGTTCTGACAGATGTTTCATAAGTGTTTGGAAATGGCTATGATTGCCGTCAAAAGCAGCAAAATGCAATTAGCCTGCTAATCAAGGAGCCAAAACTGTGGCGGAAGTCATCTACGGCAAACGCGCTGTGTCCAATTATTTACCTCTCCTACATTAATGCTGACAGATAGTACTAATGAAGCCAGTGCCACAGGCTGTGAGTATGTGTGTGTGACGGAAACAGAGAAAGTGAGAGAGGTAATAAGCCTTAAATACGATTAGTGGGACGCGTCTCATAAAGATGACCCATGGTTGCAGAGACTCAATTGCACTGCACTGCAAATAAAAGCAATCCTGAGGCAGGTGGTGAAAAGACTGACATTATGACACTATGATAAACACTAAAATAATTAGTGCTGCTTGCTTAGTCATTATCATGGATGATAATACCTCATTACTATTATTATTGCTCATACTGTGTGTTAGGGATTTGAACAAACCCCTAATCCTAAGTATTAAACCTCATAACTCAGCCCACATTGTTTCTGTATAAGAAGTATACCTCAAATCATGTGGGTTGTTGAGGAGAGCTGTGCTAATAATTTTATAAGGGATCAGATACAAATTTTGCCTTGCAAAAAAAGAAAAAAAAGAAAAGAAGAACGGACAAAACACCAAAACATTTCAAAGTAAGCAACTACCTAGCAACATTCAACAACCAACAAGTGTGTAGTATACATTACAGTTTGCCCTTGTAATTAGCTACCGATTAGCACATGATTACTGGCACACTATGTTGCAACTGCAGGTTATGTGAGTTCGAATCCAGCTCGCAACTTTTCCCAATTCAGTTTCCTCTCTGTACTATCCTGATCATTTGATCTCCTCAATCTGCTCTTACACATATCAGAAGACCGATTTGAGAATTGTGCAACGATGTGTGTTTTATATAATTCATCTGTATAACTGAACAAGAAGTGAGGCTTTTCATCAAGAAAAACATCCACTTTAGCACATGCATCATGCTCTCTACTGCTTTTATACAAAAAGAGTAAACACTCACCATGGAAAACAGTTAGCTGTCCAGAGTGGGAGTGGGTACACGGAGCGTGACGCACATTACAACATGTGTACGCACTGTTTGACATTGAAGATGAAAGCATGTATCTGATGTATTTCAGCGAGACAGAGAGAGCGTATGCAATGAAAGACAAAGGAGGCAGTATGCATTTCCATGGGAAACTTTCTACGCAGTGTGCAATCTTTACTTATTAACAAACAGCAAACAGTCCGTGAGTTTACTCTGTCAGTGAGTGACAAGAACAGTTTGAGTCAACAACAGAATGCAGGAAGGAAAAGAATAGATCTAGATCAATCAGACCCTCATAAGCCGGAAAATTCTATAAATAAAAGCCAATCACTGATTCTTCAAAAAGTGAAAAAATAAAGGCTTGAGAATTAAGTATTAATCTGTTATTAATCTGTTCAACATGTTCAGAGGTTTGGTCCTGCTGCTGCTATTTTCTCACAAGATGTGTATTTTCCTTTGCTTGTCAATCAATGTGGGTCTACGGAGCCCCTTAAGGGACATGGTAAAAATATGAGATGGGAGGAAAAAATATATTTCAATATTTTTGCGTTCTCTCACAAAAGTTTTGTATTCCCCTGAGAAACATTGCGTTCGCTCACAAAACCTTTGCGTTCCCTCGCAAACCTTTTGTGCTCCCCCAAGAGACTTTGTGTTTGCTCAAACGCAAAGTTTCTTGGGGGAACGCAAAACATTTGCGAAAGAATGCAAAAGCATTGACAAATAACTTTTCCCATATTTTTTTAATCATATTTTTTCCTTCACCATGTCCCTTTAGGAGCTCCGTATGTGTCAACGTTATCAGACAGATTGTTTTTCTAGTCAGCACCGACCTAAAATATGGGGAATTTTCTAAAAATCTCAAAAAATGTCATTTTCAAGTTGTGTCAAGTTGACATCATGATTCTGACATTAACTAACCAACTAAACTAAACTAAACTAAACTAAACTAACTAGCTAGCTAAAACTCAGCCTGTGGCATTATAACAAGAGAAATATGGAAATATGACCTTTAGGGTGAAGGGTTACATTAAAGGATTAGTTCACTTTCAAATGAAAATTACCCCAAGCGTTACTCATCCTCAAGCCATCCTAGGTGTATACGACTTTCTTCTTTCTGATGAACACAATCGGAGCAATCGGAGATATATTAATAAATATCCTGACGCATCCGAGCTTTATAATGGCAGTGTATGGGATCCATGAGTATGAGCTGAAGAAAGTGCCTACATCTACATCCATCCATTATAAACGTACTCCACACGGCTCCGGGGGGTTAATAAAGGCCTTCTGAAGTGAAGTGATGTGTTTGTGTAAAAAAAAATATCCATATTTAACAAGTTATGTAGTAAACTTTTCCGTATGAAAAAAGTGTAAAAGTCTCGCCGTTCAAAAAGCTTACGCTACGTCCTACACCTTCCCTATTCAACTTACGGGAAAAACTTAACTGGCGTGATCCCAGTTCCGTTTTTTTTTTTTTTTTTTTTTCATAATTTGAATACGGAAGGCGGTCTGGCGGAAGCTAGATATTTTACTTCATAACTTGTTAAATATGGATATTTTTCTTACACAAACACATCGCTTTGCTTCAGAAGGCCTTTATTAACCCCCTGGATCCGTGTGGAGTACGTTTACGGTGGATGGATGCACTTTCTTGAGCTTCGTACTCATTGGTCCTGTTCACTGCCATTATCAAGCTTGGATGCGTCAGGATATTTATTAATATAACTCCGATTGTGTTCATCAGAAAGAAGAAAGTCGTATACACCTAGGATGGCTTGAGGGTGAGTAAAGCTTGGGCTAATTTTCATTTTAAAGTGAACTAATCCTTTAAGCAAATAAAATGGTGCATTTGTTAAGAACATTCATGATAATCTCTAATCAGTGAAATTGTTGCTTTTTTAGAAACTAACAGCGGGTATGGGTTTGTTATGTCTCATGTCTCAAGAATCGGTGCAATATTTCACCTACACAATTCATCTATTGGGGAGCTACTTAGGAGTGTGTGCGCTCCATTGTGCTAAGATCTTCTGTTCTGTAGTGGTGTTATTTGTGGGCAGGGTGAGAGCTTTCTCACTGTGACATTTAAACCAGGCAGTGCAGTGAGTCCTGCACTCACTTTAATTGAAACAGATGGAGAATCTAAGGCACAGCCACAGGGCACGAGCTCTGAACCTCCGCACACACACACACCACTATACGTTTACAATTTTGCATTTATCTGCTAAGACAACCATCACAATTACTATTGCTCATACTTGATCCCAAACATCACGTATTAAACTCTGGCGCACAACTTGTCTCCTGCAATGTTTGCGCTTTAGAGACATGAACAATAATTCAAATTATGCAGCTTGTTGTGCCATTACTTTTCTAAACAATATAATTTATGATTTAAGCATGGCGGACATTAAAAATGAGGGAAATAATCTAATAGACTGACATTGAAGGAGTGACCTGAGCAATATCTAAAGACCCGAATATATTAGAGTCTAAGCCTGGTAAAATAACCAGAATAGACTAGAATATAATACAGATTTTGCCTGGTAAAATAATACTAATCATTTTCTTCGGGATAAAAAAAAAAATCTAAATACACAAATAAATCTAATTGCCTGGCAAATAAATAATGGACAACAAAACAAAAACTTTTGGTTCCTGTTCACACTTTGTAAGCATCATAAAACACCATATTAAGGTCTTTTCTAAAATCGTAGCACTTCATTGTCAAGATAAAGTCAGAAATCCTACACAACAATCACCACCACATCTTCGATGGAAAACTGACTCAAACTGGCTGTTCCAAAGAGAACAAAATCAAATTATAACCACTTTAAAAAAGCACTCAATAACAGAAAAAACTATGAGACAACAGACAACTGACAACTCTTAAAGAGCAATCAATTGAATGAAACCATACATCACACTTTACCTTGATTACGAGCAGAATTTAAACAGAATAATCCAGAACGTTTGTCTCTTTCCGCTGCAAAAGGTTGTAACTCAGGAGCACAAAGTTCAGGCATAACACGACTCCATCCGCTAACTGACTCCAGTGACCATCCAAGAGAAGCAGAGGAAAGGGAGGAGGTGGAGGAGGAGGTGAGCTATTCACCTGTGGAGCAACGATCAGACAGCGATCAGCTGCAGCATGAGTCCCATTGAGAAAGAGTCGTGAAGCTGGTCTCAGGTCAGTAAGCAGGCCGCTATGAGCTCACATTGCCCTCCTGTGTGTAGCTGATAGCAGGCAGCGTAAGAGGATCCGTACTTAGTCAGGGATGAAAACAATACCTGCTCGCTCAGGCTACATCGCTCGATGGGGGTGGTTTATAGGTGGCGGCAGTGTTTTTCGTTACTGGCGAGGGCAGTCAGTGAAATAGACCTGTCATCGCATTGCTGTTATGTGAAGATAGGCTTCGTCTTTGACCATACACAAGCAGAGAACAAAAGCAACTATATTCAGCCTTTGCTAAATTGCTGTAGTGGGCTGCCAACATCCAGGCTGAAATGAAAATATACACAAAGTTTTCAGTTGAGTCACATATCGGTTAATATATCTGAAGTGTTTGTGCTGGCAAATGCGTGTGTGGGAGTGTTGAATGAGAACACTGTGTTTTAAATTTAAATTCTCAGAAAGAATGGTAACGTATACACCTTCATTCATTATACATTCTTACTTCCAGTCCCTCTTTGTACCTATCTGGGAGTGTTCGGAGTGGCATACCACTCAATTGCTGCAGTATGCATTATGTATAGTGTACCATGTACAGTTTGAACATGTTTTGCAAGTATGGAATGCCCAGATGATCTACTACACTTGCTGAAATGTGCAGTAATCAGCCAGAGCACAAGAAATACTGTATCCCACAATGCAATGTGCTCAACTTCATTTTCCAGTGTAATTACTCCATATTTCCAGTGTGCCTCTTAAATCAGAAGCAATAATCAACAGTGAACTTCAGCGTCTCTCTTTGGACTGCCAAACAAAATTGGTAAATATCTTTATTTTCCCCCCACACCATGTCAACATAAGTTGTATATAGTGAGCTGAAATGCTAGCAAACTCATCTCCCATTTCAATTGGCAGAAAAGACCGAAGATAAAACAGTAATTCACTTACTAAAAAAGTAAAACAGTAGATTGTTATAAAAGCTTGATTTGATCAATGTCGATTAGGGGTGTAACAATATATCGTGTCACAATATATCGCAATACAAAAATGGAACAATATCATATCGTGGAGAGTGACAATGTGTGTTGTGCATAGTTCACCCAAAATGAAGATTACTGTGTGAGAAAAATCCAAGTTTACAGAGTTACAGAGTTTTAGAGACACAGAGTTTTAGTGTCAGTACTACATTAAAGGAATAGTTCACCCAAAAATGAAAATTCTGTCATCATTTACTCACTCTCAGGTTGTTCCAAACCTGTATACATTTCTTTGTTCTGTTAAAAACAAAGGAAGATATTTTGAAGAAAGTTTGTAACCAGGCTGTTTTGGGCCATTATTGAATTCCATAGTAGGAAAAAAAAATACTATGGAAGTCAATGGTGGCCCAAAGCGGCCGGGTTAAAACTTTCTTCAAAATATCTTTGTTTTCAACAGAAATTTATACCGGAACAACCTGAGAGTAAATAATGACAGAATTTTCATTTTTGAAAATAATGTGATATGTATCGAATCTTGACATGATATGTATTGAATCTTGACATGAGGGTATTGTTACACCCCTAATGTCAATTGAAAATTAATTTTAATTTTATTTTATTTTTTACTGTGGCTATAAACTAGCAGACAATCTGAGATGATGCCCAGCTTTGATGCTTCTAGTATACATGGTGAGATGATAACTGGACACCTCTCGCTGAATTAAACATGCAGCAAAGTGAAGCCATGTGACATTTCAGCAGACATGTTTGAAATGTTTATCAGTCCATACAGTGCACTGTTTAACAGTTTAAGTAATAGTATGCAAGTATGCAGCACGCTAATATCACATCTCAAAAATAGTCCTTGCTCAGTATCTGTCTCTCATAAAAGACATAAAAGTTAAAGTAGGGAAAATCATCTCAGCTCTGACAAGACAACAGGAACAGACATGCACACACACTTAGTGCTGCGTTTATGCTTGCAAAATTAGCTGCTAATCAATGTCCATGTGTCTGCTGGACAGTCATTTTACAGCATACAGAATTTTATGGACTGTCATAACTCGGAAACGAGATGCAAAAAACTTTAACGGGAGGTGATGCTATTCCTTAGATGCATATTAGGTCACAATGACAACAGAGGAGAGGCAAGGACTTTGTGGTATAAACATTGCCACTTAAAACTGTTTAATATTATAATATAAACAGGCACAAATTGTTTTGTGCACCCACCCACAAAAGTCTAAAATAAATATGCAATAAATATGTATTTTACCACCTCTCAAGAAGAAATGTGATATCTTTAGAGAGAACATATTTCACTGATGCTAAAAAATATGTGTACTGTACATATATAATATGTTATCCATTATTTGTGTGTGTGTGTGTGTGTGTGTGTGTGTGTGTGTGTGTGTGTGTGTGTGTGTGTGTGTGTGTGTGTGTGTGTGTGTGTGTGCTTGTTTTCATGATTTATGCAGACACAAATTTGTATAATGACATGGGAATTACACTGGTATTATGACATAAACATGATTTATGAGGACATTTCATATAATGTTTTATTAAAAATGTAAAAATGCAGAGAGTTTTCTGTGATGGGGAGGTTTAGGGGTAGGGGTAGTGATAGAATACAGTTTGTACAGTATAAAAACCATTACGTCTATGGAGAGTCCTCACTAAGCTAGCAAAACAAACCTGTGTGTGTGTGAGTGTGAGAGTGAGAGAGAGAGAGAGAGAGAGAGAGAGAGAGAGAGAGAGAATGGTTTCAGGCAGACATTTTGCAGGCATGGGGTTAAAGCCTACCTCTGTCAGACACGTTTAACTTCAAACAGAGCATAAAAAAATGAAATAAAATATGCATGATGGAATGGAGAGTGAAAAAGAGACCGTTTTCCTGAGATGTCATGAACTCAGGAACAGCAGTTCGATGACCTAAGACAGTTCACAGACTCAGTCTAACCTTCGACCCACAGTTCAAACACCCGTGAGAGAAACACTCAGACCAGTGCAGATTAACCTACAATGACCCAGTTAATATACACTCAGAGCCCTGACCATTACCATTAAGGTATTTTTAAAGCAATATCAGGAACACTTGTAGAGTGGAGAAATTAATCTTAAATTTATCAGAAAGTGAAAACGTTGATTTTGTGGAAAAAAAAAAAAAAACGCACCAGAATAACCATTAGGGGGCATAAACTGATTAATGTAATGTAAGTGATAATGCTACAGTAACTAATCAATCCGACTTTAAAGCAAATTTACTGGAGTCCAAGTTTAATAAGTAACCCAGGCTACAAAAATGAGCACTGTAGATAAAAAAAACCAGCATTTACAGCATTTGAAACTTTAAAATAAAATGACATTAAAAAATGTAATGTGATATAAGTTACACATTATTTTGATAATCCACTTCAGACATTCAGTTAGAATGAAGTAATAAAGTTCTCAGAATTTGTCCTCTGCATTTAACCCATCCAAGTTAGTGCGCACACATATTAGGAGCAGTGAACACACACACACAGCAAGCTGTGAACACACACCCAGAGCAGTGGGCAGCCATTCACTGCAGTGCCCGGGGAGCAACTAAGGGTTAGATGCCTTGCTCAAGGGCACCTCAGTCGTTTCCTGCTGGTATTGAGAATCGAACCCTTGACCTTCGGGTTACCAGTCTGACTCTCTAACCATTAGGCCAGGTAGAACAGTATTGGTAGATTAGAGTATTAGACGACTGTGAGGTTAGGTTTAAGTGTTAAAGGTGCCCTAGATTCAAAAATTGAATTTACCTCAGCATAGTTAAATAACAAGAGTTCAGTACATGGAAAAGACATACAGTGAGTCTCAAACTCCATTGTTTCCTCCTTCTTATATAAATCTCATTTGTTTAAAAGACCTCCAAAGAACAGGCGAATCTCAACATAACACCGACTGTTACGTTACGCCCCCAATATTTTCATATGCCAGCCCATGTTCCCAACATTATGAAAGGCATTAGACAAGGGCAGCCAGTAACGTCTGGATGTGTACAGCTGAATCAACAGACTAGGTAAGAAAGCAAGGACAATAGCAAAAAATGGCAGATGGAGCAATAATAACTGACATGATCCATGATATCATGATATTTTTAGTGATATTTGTAAATTGTCTTTCTAAATGTTTCGTTAGCATGTTGCTAATGTACTGTTAAATGTGGTTAAAGTTACCATAGTTTCTTACTGTATTCACGGAGACAAGAGCCGTCGCTATTTTCATTTTTAAACACTTGCAGTCTGTATAATTCATAAACACAACTTCATTCTTTATAAATCTCTCCAACAGTGTAGCATTAGCTGTTAGCCACGGAGCACAGCCTCAAACCCATTCAGAATCAATGTAAACATCAAAATAAACACTGTACTAGGCCTGTCACGATAACTACTTTTTGGTGTACGATATATTGTTTCAGAAATAATTGCGATAAATGATATTATTGTCATTTTAAGACCATTTTATGCCACTGAATATATAATCATAATATAACAGCATAATAATGCAAGTAGGCTACACACTTTCAAATGACAACAACCATTTAATTATTTAGATCATGGAAATGAAGGATCAAAAAATGTAATATCCTAAATAAAAAAACTTGAATAAATGGTAAATATTCTACTGCTGAAAACAAAACCCTTACTTAGCAGTCAGATGTCCGTATGAACAAAGACATTTTTATTTGCACCGGAACAGTGGATTGCGACTTTGAAATCGAAAGCATTCGGACTTGTTCTTCCATACTGTCTGTAGTTGTCAGGAAAACGCCTTGTTTGTTTTTGCTCTGTGTAGGAATTGCAGATGACAATGTTGGTGACATTCTTTATCATGTAAACATAATGGGCGATATATTGCGTCACCAAAAATTATTGAGGTCAGATACATATATTGCGCGATAAGTCGATATATTGATTATTGCGACAGGCCTACATTGTACTTACGCGATTAGACATGCTGCATGACGAACACTTTGTAAAGATCCATTTTGAGGGTTATATTAGCTGTTTGAACTTTTTTTATGTTGTTTAAGGCAAGTGCGAGCTCTTGGGGCGTGGAGCACGAGATTTAAAGGGCCACACACCCTGAATCGGCTCATTTCTAATTATGCCCCAAAATAGGCAGTTAAAAAAATGAATTAAAAAAAATCTAAAATCTATCTATCACCTTTAAATAAAGTGAAAAATAAATAAAAGTGAAGTGATGTGTAGCCAAGAATGGTGTCTCATACTCAGGATTTGTGTTCTGCATTTCACCCATCCAAGTGCACACACACAGCAGTTCGTACTGAACACACATACTGTGAACACACACTCGAATCAGTAGACAGCCATTTTTGCTGCAGGTTAGGTGCCTTGATCAAGGGCACCTCAGTTGTGGGTAATGAGAGTGAAAGAGAGCACTGTTCATTCACTCCCCCCACCTATATTTCCTGCGGGTACTGACAATCGAATCTGTGACCTTCGTTGTGAGACCATCAAAATAAAGTGATAGCAGATAATAAGCAGATAGTCTACTAACTCTCTGGTAGTTGACATGCAGATGCTAGTGGAAAGTCTAAAGCGGACTATCAAAGTGTTACCTACACTCTAAAAAATTTATTTTTTTCTACCCAAGTCCTGGGTTGAGCCGTTTGGGTCATTTTTGGGGTTATTTTTCCAGTGTTTGGGCAGTTTTTGTGTTACCCAGCTCCTGGGTCAATCCAGGGGTTGAGTTATTTAAACACAGGGCGGTCTGAAGTTAGCAGTTACCCTGCCGAACGCGAGCCATCTCCAGCACAAGATCCAGCGCTGTTACGGTGGAAATGGGACAATAGAGACTGGTCAATTACACTTGAATTACTTCTAAATGTTTCAATTTTTACTTCTAATATTTGTTAAACGAGCTTAAATGTAGGCAATTATATAATGATGTAAAACAATATAAAATATGTTATACTATAAAATATGATAGAAAATAAAGGAATTATCATGCAAGTCAGTGGTTGTGTGAAGTATTTAAAAAAAGTTTAGAGCATTTAAGTTAATCCGTAAATTCATATATGAAGTAAAAAAAAAAGCTAGTAGGCCTATTATAGTAAAAATGAATCAACCCATTATGTTGGGTTAAATAAACATCCCAATTTGCAGGGCAAAATTAACCCAGTTTTTAACCCAGTGTTTTTTAGAGTGAAATATAATGTAACAACATAACATAAGAGATTAAAGGCAGGGTAGGCAAAAAAATGTATAAAAAACTTTTTTTCAAAATTTGTTTAAACTTTATTTATATATCAATACATAATTAAAATGTAAGTACTCTGAAAAAGAAAGTATAAAAATCGAGTGTCTGTAGACCTCTCACGACTGTTTTAAAGACAGCTCATTATTTCCATTCACTCCACCCCCTCCCTTCTGGGCTCCTTCCAAAGCCACGCCCCCAAAACGCATGAACGTGTGACTCCGACCACTGAGCTGGAAGACGCATTATTTACCTGAGACGAGCGGAGAGGAAGGAGCACGGCATGTAGTGACATCATGTCAGAATCACATGTAATAAAAATAACTTTATAATTATGAAGATAAACAAACAAGATGTATTTTAGTACTCACTATCAAGCTAGCATATTGATATTGGTAAAGTTTAAAATATATATTTTTTGATTCGCTAACGAGCTATCTATAAGGCAAAGCTAAAAACAGGTTGCATGATACACGTTTTTCCATTACCATCATTTACACTGTGATGAAGATGAATTTCGTGTAAGATTCATAACATATACGTTGTTCTACAGATCAACAGAGTAACATACACTCAAATATCAACTCACAACTGCATTGCAGACACAAAATAATAACACACACATACAACAAAGTGTGTACGACACACACAGATACAAGATAAAGACATCAGTAAACATAGGTAGAGAATATAAAAACAAAACAAAGGCGAAAAAAAAACGTGCAGGTAAACTTACAGGTGAACATGGTAAAAGAGTTAGACAGAGGGTAAAATTATGCACAATTCAACACTATAGCTATCATTATTTATCGTCTCTACTACGGCTCGCTAAGTAATGTTATGTTAGCTATATTACGCAGCTACGTGTGCTAATGACACATGCTTCATGAAAAAATAAACAAAAAAATATGTATGATCAAAATACAAAAAGAAAGATTTACCTGTCCAGCAGAAATAAAGCCATCAAGGAGTCACTTTTCAGCCCCTTGAGTTCCCTCAGTTCTCGCCATCGCTGGAAAGCCACGCCGATATTAACTCGCGTTTTATTTCTTTGTTTATCCAAAGACTTTTTGTTCATTGCCTTTTCTTGTACTGTTACTGTCTTCCTTTTTTTGCCTGGTTTGCCTTCACTAACTGCATAGGCCGATACTGTGAATTTAGCTTGCTGTTTCTCTGCCATTGTTTTGGTATTCCTAGGATCCATGCCTCTTGGATTCCCCAAATCAAACGTGCGCGCGCAAGTGGGCAGGTCATGAGTGGCAAAAGGGTGGTTGCCATGGTTGCGAGAGAGTGACAGCCGCCTAAGCCAATCCTATGTTTCGTCCCGGATGGAAATAATGAGCTGTGTTTAATACAGATTAAACGGTCTAGAGTCACTCGATTTTTATACTCTTTTTATCAGAGTTCTTACATTTTAATTATGCATGTATATATATAGAAAGTTTAAACAAATTTGGAACAAAATTTCTTACCTACCCTGCCTTTAAATTATAAACTTGTAGGCAATATAACTTATTATATAGCTTGTATAAATATATTTGCTTAAGGCAGCTGGTAGGAAGGAAACCAGACATCCATGAGTAACTGTACATTTGCTTTGTGTACAGATTTACATCAGTGAAAATGTCGATGCTTATTACATTTGAATTGAAAGAAATTCTGGGCACACAGTCTACACCCATTGTACACTAATTTCTTTAATAAAGGCTACAACAACTCTCAATGTTCATGTGTCAGTGTTCACACTTGTACACACAATGTACAGTGTTCTGCACTTGTCTATTAGTATTATAGATTTTATATTTACCCTCTCATAAATATGTAAACAAGACAGACACTTCCTGCATTCAAGTCATCCTGGGTGGTTTCTTAAAGTTTGAAATAAATCAAGTGATTGTGGTCAGAATAAACAATGTAACAAGTATTTCATAATAAAATGAAAAAAATTTCCTGACAAAGAAAGGAATATTTTTAAAATGAAATAATGAGCAAAACCAAATGCACACTGATGCTTTATTTTATCATTATTGAGCTGCCAGAGTGAATGTTGGGAAATGTGGTTTTTCATTAGTAGTGCATAAAATGAATAAACTACATTTTACTATCAAAATGCACAATTATTGTGCATATTAAAAAAAAAATATGATCACAGTTTATACAGTTACTATCACTTAGCATGGAACACAAATAAAATCCAGTTTTCCCCACTGTTGATTATAATATTTTAGTGGTGTTTTATGTACACTCATCTTGCAGCATGTATGGACCAGAAAGAAAAAGAAATTGCTCTAAAATACCTGCTGTAAACCTCCTGTGGTTAACTCAGACACCTCAGAGTGATATTTCTCCCTAAGGACAGAATGTTTATCTACTTCTGAAACATGCTGTGAGTGTGAATGAAGTACCATGGCGAGGGAGATAATCTTGTAATAAACACCATTTACCGTATATAGAGAATTTCTCACACACTGACATTTCATGATCCTTTTGGGCACACAGACACACCACAGTGTGTGCAACATGTAATGCTCAGTCAATGAAACATTAATCCTTTCATCCTTTCATTTTACACATACAGTGGGTCCGGAAAGTATTCAGACCCCCTTAAATTTTTCACTCTTTGTTATATTGCAGCCATTTGCTAAAATCATTTAAGTTCTTTTTTTTTCCTCATTAATGTATACACAACACCCCATGTTGACAGAAAAACACAGAATTGTTGAAATTTTTGCAGATTTATTAAAAAAGAAAAACTGAAATATCACATGGTCCTAAGTATTCAGACCCTTTGCTGTGACAACTCAGGTGCTGTCCATTTCTTCTGATCATCCTTGAGATGGTTCTACACCTTCATTTGAGTCCAGCTGTGTTTGATTATACTGATTGGACTTGATTAGGAAAGCCACACACCTGTCTATATAAGACCTTACAGCTCACAGTGCATGTCAGAGCAAATGAGAATCATGAGGTCAAAGGAACTGCCTGAAGAGCTCAGAGACAGAATTGTGGCAAGGCACAGATCTGGCCATGGTTACAAAAAAATTTCTGCTGCACTTAAGGTTCCTAAGAGCACAGTGGCCTCCATAATCCTTAAATGGAAGACGTTTGGGACAACCAGAACCCTTCCTAGAGCTGGCCGTCCGGCCAAACTGAGCTATTGGGGGAGAAGAGCCTTGGTGAGAGAGGTAAAGAAGAACCCAAAGTTCACTGTGGCTGAGCTCCAGAGATGCAGTCGGGAGATGGGAGAAAGTTGTAGAAAGTCAGCCATCACTGCAGCCCTCCACCAGTCGGGGCTTTATGGCAGAGTGGCCCGACGGAAGCCTCTCCTCAGTGCAAGACACATGAAAGCCCGCAAGGAGTTTGCTAAAAAACACCTGAAGGACTCCAAGATGGTGAGAAATAAGATTCTCTGGTCTGATGAGACCAAGATAGAACTTTTTGGCCTTAATTCTAAGCGGTGTATGTGGAGAAAACCAGGCACTGCTCATCACCTGTCCAAGACAGTCCCAACAGTGAAGCATGGTGGTGGCAGCATCATGCTGTGGGGGTGTTTTTCAGCTGCAGGGACAGGACGACTGGTTGCAATCGAGGGAAAGATGAATGCGGCCAAGTACAGGGATATCCTGGACGAAAACCTTCTCCAGAGTGCTCAGGACCTCAGACTGGGCCGAAGGTTTACCTTCCAACAAGACAATGACCCTAAGCACACAGCTAAAATAACGAAGGAGTGGCTTCACAACAACTCTGTGACTGTTCTTGAATGGCCCAGCCAGAGCCCTGACTTAAACCCAATTGAGCATCTCTGGAGAGACCTAAAAATGGCTGTCCATCAACGTTTACCATCCAACCTGACAGACCTGGAGAGGATCTGCAAGGAGGAATGGCAGAGGATCCCCAAATCCAGGTGTGAAAAACTTGTTGCATCTTTCTCAAAAAGACTCATGGCTGTATTAGATCAAAAGGGTGCTTCTACAAAATACTGAGCAAAGGGTCTGAATACTTAGGACCATGTGATATTTCAGTTTTTCTTTTTTAATAAATCTGCAAAAATGTCAACAATTCTGTGTTTTTCTGTCAATATGGGGTGCTGTGTGTACATTAATGAGGAAAAAAAATTAACTTAAATGATTTTAGCAAATGGCTGCAATATACTGTAACAAAGAGTGAAAAATTTAAGGGGGCATGAATACTTTCCGTACCCTGTGTATATCTTTACAAAATAGCTGTCATAGTATGCCATTGTACTTCAAAAAATTCCATGTCCAAAAAGCTATGGATATCAATTCTAACAAAATAGATAATACCGCATGGTAATACAATGGTTCCTTAAAATATACTATGGTACTTAAATTCATGTACTACGGTATTTATATTCAAGAATGCCATGGCACATGTCCAAAAAACATGGTAGTACCACGGTACGCTTTTGTTTAAAACACCATTTTCATAATATACTAATATACTTAAGTGTGAACCAAAAATAATGTTTTCAGACATTAATTGCATAGTAATAGTAATTAAATGAAAATGGATTATAGTTGTAATTTATACTTAATGCAATTAGCTGAACTTCAGAGAGTGCTTTTTTGACTCAATTAGGTACTGAAGTATGACTTTATGTAATTTTACAATTACTTCTATTGTGTTTAAATATGGTTAAATCATACTGCCATACGTACTGAGAAGCATTTATGGTAAATAACTACAGTAAAGTTGACATGTCTTTGGTTCCATTTCCTGTGTGGGACTCTGTGACAGTCTGTGCATGGCTAGTAAACATCTGAGAAACTTTCACGCTTTTATAATCACAAACACAATCCAATCATTTCTTGTCAAGGTGTTTGTTTTTCCCTTCTGAGTTCCCTAGAGAAGCACATTTCTATTCCTCTGTTCACGAATCCACTGTCATTAGAGAATACACATTTTCCTCACATCTCACCGTGTGTTTTGTTTTACTATTCCACACATACTAACCTGCAGAACAAAAAACTGACAGCGCAATGCTAACAGTCCCGGTTGCTACAATGGCAATGACACTTGTCGCTATGCTAATGTTTACAGAAGTGTTCACACCTTTCATACTGACACCTGAAGATGGAGTGAATGAGAAATTGGGTGAAAAGGGTGAAATGTTGAACAGCAAGGAGAATGGGGCAAGGGGAACAAGGAGACGATTGCTGTTATCGAGTTGGACAGGTTGAAATTGAATCAGCATTGCTACCAATGGAATTGATTCTCAGATGAGGTCGCTTTAGGATACAGTGAGAAAGGGAAAGGCAAGAGAAAATGAACGTTGGTGATACTTGAATAAGATAGATTAATAGAGGAATATTTTTAGGATAGGATACTGCAATAATTTGCAGATACTTAATCATATTAATCTTTCTGAATACATGTAAGTTGGAAGAGATATAGATCCCTTCACTTGACAAATGCATTTACTTGGAATGTCCTACAACATTAAACACGAAACAATACTTGAATCACAAACGAGAGGTTTCGAGTATAATGCATAATATATAGTTTATAAAATAAATTATCATATGGAATATTTCCATCATATCATCTACAGTGGCATAGCGCAAATCCATGGGGACCCCCGTGAACTGTCTGTGGCTCCTCTGTAAAAATATAAAACAGTAGTATAGTATAATAAAGGTATTACAGTATATTATAAAAGTTATACAGTATATTTTATTTATTATATTTTTTTATAAATATTAATTACATTTTGTTAAATTTTGTTTTGTGGGGTTAGGGAATAGAAAATATGATCTATGAAAAGTCCTCAAAATGAGGGTGTATCATTGTGTGTGTGTGTGTGTGTGTGTGTGTGTACTGCTTCCACCATCTCTCTGGACTGTAGAGGACAGACATATCCCAGTGTTCTGCTCTGCTGGTCTTAATGAGCTTAGTACTGTTGCTGAAATCTCTCTCTCTCTCTCTCCATATCTCCTCTTTCAAATACACATACAAACAGGATGAGAGTCCGACACCAACAGCATGTGTTCATTTAAGAAATTAAATGAAAATCTAATTCCCCCCATAACTTCCTGTCTCTGGTTTTTATTAAAAGTGAGGAGACCGGAATACAGACTTCCTGTTGCTTTAGTTTTACCAAAGTCCCTTTAAGACAAGTCATTTCACTCGGCGACCATCTTTGAAACGCCTCTCGGGCATCCTGGGCATCATGCAATCTCTTTGCATGGGGAAACATCAAATTCTCCAAAACTGTTCGCCAACCTTACGATTAAATTTCATATTTGAAATCACCAATGAAATCAAACAACAACCGGCTCATAGATTTAGTTTCTAAATGCTCGAATCATGACAAAAAAAAACTGTATTTTTCAGGCTGGATCAAGCTAATGCGCATGCGCAAACTGGTGATTCTAACGGCCGCTGAAGTGACGCGATGACTTTACCAGTCGGCGATTGGCTCTTATTTAGAAGGCGGGACTTATTCCGCCATATTGCGCGTTACACTTTCTCCCATTCAAAACAATACGAGTGACACGTCTTGTGTTATTCTATAGTCTTTGGTTTTACTATTCGGTTGTTAAGTCTGACGTCATGCGGCAGCGCTTCTGTGTCCAAATGCTCTATCTCATACCACAAGAAAACAACGAACGGTGCTAATATACACACATGATGTGGTGTAATACTACCAAAAAATTATAATTAGGGTTGTTCCGATTCCGATACTAGTATCGGAAATACCACCGATACCAGAAAAAAATTCTAGCATGTACTCATGTACCGATCCAATACCATTTTCTTAAACAATATCTAGTTGTGCCCGCTATCTTTGCTTAACGCAGCAAATCGGAAATCAATTCTTCTCAGAATGCAAACACAGGAAGTTGTGCTGTGTTGCCATAAGCAACCACTGTTTAGAGCAGCGAAGAAGTGAAAAACAGGGTTATTTATTAGAAATAAAACTAAATAAGATGCTAAACGAATTAATTTAAAGTGAATCTGAAGCATACCTTTCTCATTCGGCACTGTTTCCATTTTCGAGAGGAATGCTAAACTATTAGACTGTTTATTAATAAACAGTTTATTACATGTATATTACATTTATGTTTATTACATAAATGTAAGCTTTGTACTTCACTCTCATTATCGACATCATTCTTCACATAACAGCACAGTCAGGCGGTGGTCACAGGACGGCAGATTGTATTACAGAATTGAATTGAGCAGAGTAAAGTTTTATGTTTGGTTGATTGTATTTTAATATTTAACAGCTGCGATATCAAGTAAGCAATGCAAGAATTTGTGTGCGTGCGCATGAGGCGCCGTCGCGACCACTGGAATGTTTTTTCCTAAACTGTACTTTGTAATTTATGGTTTATGGTCGTAATTTAAAAGCAAGACATAATTCATACGTTTACAAAAGACATTTAACGTTAAATAACGAAAACAAGCAGAATGTCTGTTTCCTTTCCTAGATCGCTGGAGTGCGCCACAATGAACCACTTTCGATATGTTAATATGTAGACCTAATTATATATTGAATTATTTCACGTAGCCTATAGGCCTAAATATTCCCTTTTGTTGTATATGTGTTATGTTAGCCTATAGTTTTATTCTGAACCGCTGCATGTGCGTTGTGTGAACTCATGTTCTACATATCCTGTAATTTTTGCTGGTTTCAAAACGCACAACAAGCTGCATATTAGCCTACTTAAACATTCATTTTCACTTAAATGTAGGCCTAATGGTGACAAATATCATCGGAAAAACTAATGCCAGGGCATTGCCATTGTAAATACCTAACCTATGATGAAATGACAGCTGAGCCTGAGCGCGTCAGCGTGGGCATCTCACTTTAGAGCGTCAGCGCGGGCATTTCACTCACGTTGAATGCGTCAGCGTCACTTTGCATAGGCTGTACTATTTGAATTCGTGATTGGTTGACTGCCAAAGCAAAATATTAAATAGAACGAAAAAATAAGGTTATTAACCGGTTAATGGCCATTTCAAATGAGCGTTTCAAAATTTCGTTCGTTTTCGTTTTTGTTCCTTGAACCGGTTCAGAGCCCTGCACCCTGGTATCGGATCAGTACTCTGTATCGGCCGATACCCTGAGCTCAGGTATCGGAATCGGTATCGGGAATGGAAAAGGGGTATCGGAACATCTCTAATTATAATCATAACCTTTATCTCCATTCCAAAATCCCAGATGGCCAGACAGTGATTCATCTTTTATAAATCATTAATATAATAATGTCTGTAATGCTGTGAGCACGGAGACTGTTGTGTAGACTGTAAGTATTTTAAATGTTTAACTTTAAAATGTTTAATGTTTAATATGAATAAATAGCGCTCATAAATGGCCGTCGAGATGGCATTCTCAAGTGAAACGAGCCGGGGCTTGGACCCAGAAACAGCGTTCCTTACGTCACGACTTAACAAGCGGATAGCACTACAGTGGGCAAGTCTGTAATACGGAGTTCAGATTAAGACAGAGCTTAAAGATATTTTTGGATGTTAGCTTTTATAGGCTATTATAAAACATAGCGCTCTTCATAGCACTCTTCATGGCCATTAAAAAGATAAACTGAAACCATTTTACCAGATGAACTGGTTAGATGAAGTCCGGCTCCTGCGTCAGCATCACACACATGCGTCGTGCTGCTCACATGAACAGCGTCGACCAATAATGATTCAACGTTCTGACGCAGAACCCGGAAGCACTGCACTGTGTTTATTATGTCAATAGTGTAGGAGAATGACAAGGAAGAGCTGTTTTGTTTTGTTTTTGCACACAAAAAGTATTTTCATCATTTCATAACATTAAGGTTGAACCACTGTAGTCACCTGGACTATTTTAACGATGTCTTAACTACTTTTCTGGGCCTTGAAACCTGATGATTCAGTGATTTAGAGAGCTCTCAAAGATATTTTGGGATGTTAGCTTTTATAGGCTTTTATAAAACATAGCGCTCTTCATAGCACTCTTCATGGCCATTAAAAAGATAAATTGAAACCATTTTACCAGATGAACTGGTTAGATGAAGTCCGGCTCCTGCGTCAGCATCACACGCATGCGTCGCGCTGCTCACATGAACAGCATCGACCAATAATGATTCAACGTTCTGACGCAGAACCCGGAAGTGCTGCACTGTGTTTATTATGTCAATAGTGTGGGAGAATGACAAGGAAGAGCAGAAATTGTTGAATAAAGTCATTATTTTTGTTTTGTTTTTGCACACAAAACATATTTTCATCATTTCATAACATTAAGGTTGAACCACTGTAGTCACATGGACTATTTTAACAATGTCTTAACTACTTTTCTGGGCCTTGAAACCTGATGATTCAGTGATTCAGCTCTCAGATTTAATCAAAAATACCTTAATTTGTGTTCTGAAGATGAACGAATGTCTTAGAGGTTTGGAAAGACATGAGGGTGAGTAATTAATGACAGAATTTTCATTTTTGGATAAACTAACACTTTAACATCCCTCAGACACAATCAATGAAAGTCAATTAAACAATCAAGCACATTTCACAGCTGATTAGATTCTCAATAGAAAGAAAAGCTAAGTATCGACTAATTATCTGTCTGGTTTTACAGTACAGTCGCTTTGAGAATATAAGTGAAGGCCGATGTGATTTCACATCAGTAATTCAACACAGATCCGAGTTTTAGCTCAAGGAGGGTGAAGATCAAGATATGCTCTCTCTCTCTCCCTCTCACTCACACCCTCTCACTCACACACACACACACACACACACACACACACACAGGTAAATGCACTATGAATAATGAAGGGAGACGTGGAGAGAAAAACGCATCCTTGAAAGAGTGAAGACCTGCTCTCTTCCTCCGTCCTGCTAGTGTCATACTAATGAGACTATAATATAAATATGAGTAGACAATACAAAAAATAAAAATAATAAAATCAAGGGAAAGAAAATAGGGAGAGAGCAAGGGTGAAAAACACAAGCTACACCATGACACCTCTGATTACAAGTGCAGCTTTGCCACAGTTTGATAAATCTCCGGTAATACAATACTTGTTTCCATTAATATGGAAATGGAAGAAAGCGAGGGTTTTCTGTGATCAGATGAGCAGAATGACACACAGCTAAAGATAATAGATGCTGGCATTCAAGATAATAGATGCTGGCAGAGTTATTTACTGGAAGGGTAACTTTGAGTTATTAATAATATTCAACTCCAGTGGACCTGTTGACCTCAAGTTGTCCATCCACTCACACTGTGTCTGTGTGAGTAAAGTATGTGTGTTGTTGTTTTGTCTTATTCTTGTGAAAATTAGATTCATGTCAACTTCTACACAATCTTTTATGGTAATGTATTGCATTTAATGAAGTTTTTAATGTTTTTAATCATAATCCATTATCTGTGATCTATCTAGCATACCGCAGTGTTCCTGAAGTAATGTTACATCAGTATGTAAATTTAATGTGTTGTCATTTTTCCACTTAAAAATTAATTTGTTTAAAATGATACACTCACATGAGATGAATATAAGCATCCATAATCAATAGTCTATAAAAAGATGAGAAAGGTCCAAACTTCATGGTGGCCGCTTGTTGAAATATTGTTAAATAAATACATAAAATTAATTATTTTAAACTGTGTCCCATGGTGTTCTAAAATATAAATATATAAATAAAAATGTTAAGTGTGAAATGCAGATAATAATTACTTACATTAATTCTAAATAATTTAATTTCTATCCCACGGTGTGCTAAATTAGAAAAATAAATAAATCAATAAATAAATAGGATATAAAATTAATGTTATAAATGCAATGATAATTATTATATTTAAAATGTTATTATTTATTACATTTATATTTTGTTGGTATTTTAACCTGTATCCCTTGTGTGCTAAATCAAAATGACACCACTAGATTGCTCAAAAAATAAATGAATGAATGAATTAATGAATAAATAAATAAATAAAATAAATAAATAAATAAAGGGCATGACCTGGATGTGCCTGTGTGTCATAGTGGTTTAAACCAAGTGGTATTGGAAGTATCACAGTGGCAGGAAAGTCACAAAATGATGACAGTCATTGCACATACACTATCAAATAAAAACACAACATGCAATTTACACCCAGCAAGAGACAAGTAACACTTACAACTGTCATTACTGCAGTCTCTCAGTGTTTGGAAACAGTCCATTTTTGTGAATGGAAGTGTGTGTTTGTTTAGATGCACTGAGATGAAATGGATCGAAGACTGGCCCACTAGTCTATCAATCCAAAATACACAACAGCAGCATGCAGGCCAGCACAAAGAAACACCTATTCTATCAGGCAATACAAACATATTCAGAACTGCAATATGTCTTTAAAATAAATTTAAAGATGCCACACATACACACACATACAGGCATCTTCCTTGCTTTTGCACATTATGCAACATGTAGGTATACATGTATATGTGTGACTGATTCAAATTGCTGTTAAATAAGTTTACAATATATATTGCAAAAAAAAAAAAAGTAATGTAAAAAAAATCCTCTACAATGATATCTAATGACAACGATGAGGGGAATCCTTGTCAATGACATAGGGAGACGTCATGTCAGTGGCCACTGCTGTTGAAGAAAGTTGTGGATTACCCTTTGAAACTCCCCAAGAGTGTGTATGAGTGAGTGTGGCTTACAACTGTGGCTTAAGGCTTAAAAGATCTACTGAAAGAGCAGAGAGTTTGCTATGGGATATAGCTAATGCTATTTCATACTTCTTTATTTGGTTTCCTAATAACCTCTCTGTGGGTCTGTCAGGATTTGAGGGGGAACCGAACTCATCTCTCCCATTTACTCATCTCTACCTGAACCACAACATTAAAACACTACATTTTTACATTTTCTGAAGAAAATAGGATGCTAGGGCGTTGCTGTGCAGTTGCTAGGTGGCTGCTACATGGCATGTCAAAAGAGCTCACCTTAAAGTTTCAAGGCGCTTGATTCAATGAGATTTAGAATACAAAATTATATTATACATATTATACACATACATACAACATATATATCCTGTTTTGTGTTAAATATCAAACCATTCCTAAACAAGATAACTTAAAGCAAAATTGCATGAAAAGAAATAAGATATTGTTTTCAAAGAATAAATCAGTTAATTGCATGGTTATTTTACAAGCACAGAAAAAAAATAAAATTCAGTGAGTGTGATATCCCACATTTTTTTCACAATGCCATGGTGCAGTTAGGGTTACTACAGTAAATCCATGGTAAATGATGGTGATTTACTATTGAAAACTCATGGTACATTTGAATCACGAGTTCAAATGGCAGCGCAAGCTTACTAGAGTGAATGTGTTTTCTTGCTGATCGGTGCAATATATTCCTGGGATGCAAAAATATTTTTTAAATATTGTATGCAGTGCTTCCCACACATAGACTTCACTTGGGCGGGCTGCCCACGTATAATAACGGCCGCCCAAGTATATTTGGAGACACATTTTTGCTTTTATTATTTTTATCCTCTTATACTTTTATATCCGCGCAAGATAATGAAACCATCCGCGATCGAATAACTAGTCGTTTCGTACCTGCTTATGTGTGCGTCAGAACTGTTTACTCCCGCTAGCATTCCCACGGGCGCTGCATGTTGCAAAGTCACAAGGCAGCGCTGATGCGCCGTTCTACAAGCTCGCGCAACAGTGCCTCAGATTGCTTCAAAGTGATTCGCAATCAACGAAAAGCGCAGATTTATGCCAAGCGATTACTAATTAACTCAAGATGATGAATTATTACAAAGTCTACTTCATGGCCTTTATATAAAATGTTTTAGACGATTGTAAGAATCTGAAGGATCAGCCTGCAATAGATCAGACATTTCAAAATAAGAGTCCCGGTGTATTTCGGGCTTGTTTATAATTAAAAGTCACACGCTAAGTTTTTTCTTTTTCTTTTTGGGCATTATTAGTATTTTGGTTACACAATAAATTGTATTTAATTTGATTTCCATTTAATTCATAGTAAATTATTGTAGTCTCCCCCACAGGAAGAAAACACTAAGAACATTATTTGACACATATATTATTCATTTTATAAATTTTACTAGTAAAATCTGTGTTCCATTCACTGAGAGAGACACTATATGACAGCAAGGAGAACATACGAAAAGGTGAACCATTTAAATGCTGTAATTTTGCACAATTTACAATGCATAATAATGCATAATATTAGTATGTAATTAAATGTAATATGCTATGTAATTAAACTTAATTTCAATAAATAAAAATACTGTTAAAAATCACACATTATTTGTTTGTCACATGTATTAGACGATTTTTGTGCCGTGGGTAATAGGAGGATTTTTCGCCCGGCTACCACCGCAAGTATATTTCAAACCTGTGGGAAGCACTGTATGCTATCACAAAAAATTGAGTATCCTGTGGACAGAAGGGGGCAAAAGGAGAATCTTGGTGGGCATTGCCCCCAATGGACCCAGCCCTAAGCAGTGGAAAATGCCCGGCAGATAAAATGGACGTTTGTAACTGAATCCCATCCAGAAGGCTAATGAAGCTGTCTGTACAGGCAGATGGTACGTTTAATTTGGGTGATGATGTTGGACATGAATTTAACATCTGGAGGCGAGTCATAGTTTGGACTTTGTACCCTTTCCAATTTGCCTCCCCAAGAAGGAGCTAAAGAGGTCAAAGTGGTCAAACTGCCGGCCGTTCAGACGCAGCTTATCAGTTTGCTTCAGACAGAGTGAAGAGGGTCAAAAAACTTTTTTAGCATACAAGATGATTCAAAGACAGCACAGAGGTCACTGGCTCTACCCTCAAGGGGTATATTCGGTCTGCAAGATAATTTTTTATGGTGAATAGAAACAAGTATGAATAGTTTATGAACAGCTTAAAGGTGCCCTAGATTCAAAATTTGAATTTACCTTGGCATAGTTGAATAACAAGAGTTCAGTACATGGAAAAGACATACATTGAGTTTCAAACTCCATTGCTTTCTCTTTCTTATGTAAATCTCATTTGTTTAAAAAACTTCTGGAAAACACGCGGATCTCAACATAACACCGACTGTTACGTAACAGTCGGGGTGTATGCCCCAATATTTGCATATGCCAGCCCATGTTCCCAACATTATGAAAGGCATTAGACAAGGGCAGCCAGTAACGTCTGGATCTGCACAGGTGAATCAACAGACTAGGTAAGCAAGAACAACAGCGAAAATGGCAGATGGAGCAATAATAACTGACATGATCCATGATAGCATGATATTTTTAGTGATATTTGTAAATTGTCTATCTAAATGTTTCGTTAGCATTTTGCTAATGTACTGTTAAATGTGGTTAAAGTTACCATCGTTTCTTACTGAATTCACAGAGACAAGAGCCGTCACTATTTTCATTTTTAAACACTTGCAGTCTGTATAATTCATAAACACATCTTCATTCTTTATAAATCTCTCCAACAGTGTAGCATTAGCCGTTAGCCACGGAGCATATAGCCTCAAACTCATGGAGAATCAAATATAAACATCAAAATAAATACTTTACTCACATAATTCGAAGCATGCATACAGCATACATGATGAACATATTGTAAAGATCCATTTGAGGGTTATATTAGCTGTGTGAACTTTGTAAATGTGCTGTAATATAATGGAGAGCTCGTGTGGCAGGGAGCACGCGAATTAAAGGGGCGGCGCGCTGAAAAAATCAGTGCATAGTTAATGATGCCCCAAAATAGGCAGTTAAAAAAATTAATTTAAAAAAATCTATGGGGTATTTTGAGCTGAAACTTCACGGACACATTCAGGGTACACCTTAGACTTATATTACATCTTGTGAAAAAGCATTCTTGGGCACCTTTAAATTTTCACTTTTTGCATTTTATGCCATTGGGATGCACAATTTTTCTGTTAAAATTTGTGATTGACATTAGAGCTACACGATTAATCGCTAAAAGATCGCAATCTCGGTTCAAACACCCACACAATCTTATTGCTAAATGACAACAATTTGTCTGCGTCTATTAAACCTTTGACAAAATTACAGCGGAACATTAAAATCTGCATTGGCGTTGCCACTGAGCCAGAGAGAGCAGTTGTCATGAAACAGCTTCACAGTCTTTCAACCCCACCGTATACATTATTATTACAGAAGTACTGGGATAAAAGTTTATAGTTCAAAACAGAGCAAATAACTTTTTGAAATTAAATTGGAGGCTTCAAAATAATTATTACACCACTAGGTTAAAATAATATTTGTCATTGAATCATTCATTCAAAAGATTTGTTCAAAATGTTGATGTATCCAGTAATGAAATAAGAAGTATTTATGAGTGAGTCATTGCATCATTCATTCAAACCTGTTATTTTTTTTTTAATTAAACATTTTTAAATGGACTGTAGCGATTAACATTTTGTCAGAACCTTTTAAAAATCAAGTATTTAAGAAAAATAATAATCGATAATTAAAAATAAATAATGAATTAATAATAATAATAATTTTATTTTATATAGTATAACTGTAAAATTGTAATATTGTTAATTATGGCAGTTTTAATCTGTTTTAATTTACAAAAGTTAAACTATCATAATCAAACTATTATTTTTGGTGGGAAAACTGCAGGGAGCCCTAAAAGCTTTTTTTGTTGACAACAAAAGTTTTTTTATAGGGATAGTTGAAAAAAAATTAAAATTCTGTGATCATTTACTCCCCCTTCCAAGTTGTTCCAAACCTGTATAAATTTCTTTGTTCTGCTGAACACAAAGGAAGATATTTGGAAGAATGTTTGTAACCAAGCAGATCTCGCCTCCCATTGACTGCGATAGAAATTTTTTTCCTACTATTGTTGTCAATGGGGGGCGAGATCTGTTTTGTTACAAACATTCTTCCATATATCTTCCTTTGTGTTCAGCAGAACAAAGAAATTTATACAGGTTTGGAACAACTTGAGGGGGAATAAATGATGACCGAATTTTCATTTTTGGGTGAACTATCCCTTTAAGAGCTTCTCATTAAAAGTTAGGAAAGACAGTTGGCACATATTATGTTATGAACGTTATAATTGACTCCAAGCACATGCAGAGATGAGTTTGTGTGGAGCCGCATTTACTGCGAACTGTGGCACTGAAAATACCAGATCATGAGCTGCCTGTGTGTAAAAGAAACACACAGCACATATTTAATTAAATTGAAGCCTCTGAGATTTGATAATCGCACTAAGGCATATCGCGGTTTTGGTTTCATTACTATTAATCGTGCAAACCCTAGTTTGACTTTTAATGTTTTGCTTTGCAATCACTGTAATTATATTTATTTGGAAGCAAAGAGAAGTACACTAAATAAGCACACTTGATCCGGAGTGATTTAAGTGACTCAAGCGTAACCACAAAACCCTGAATATAAGGATGCATGGTCTCTCTCTCTCTCTCAAACACGCATATATTAATCCCAGCACCACTGCACACCAGAGTCAGATCTAGAAAATTATCCAAGCTAAGCAGCAAGAACTGAAGTTAGCGGAAATAGCTCTCAACCCAAATGACTCTTTAAACATTAACAAGAGTGTGCTGTTGGGCTTTGTTGCATAACCCCGCTCTGAGCGCCAGAACCAGACAATTACAACCAGAGATTAGACTAATGGATCTACGCCACAATATGTAGTGCTCATAGTACTGTGGGGAAAATCACGTCACTCTCCCAAAACAAATAATATCAGTAAGAGCCTGAAGCATAGCTGCATGGAATCGTGTACTTGCATAAAATCATACAACAACGGGATTCATTAATACATAATTGCAGGTACAATTAAATTGATGAAATACTGTATGACTCTATTCTGGTTATAAAAATCCTGATCCCCATGATGCATAGTTTGGTTTCAGTGACTTAAGCAGTCAACCTAACAATCAGCAAAAACTACTAACCAACAGCGATGGAGTCCAGGCAGGTTTCTGCTGTTATCCTAATGACATTTTGCGATCAAGAGGCCCGTGTCAATTTGTCAAGAGCTACAGGCTGTGACTGAGAACTCACACCATTTTTGATTACACAATTTCATTGAACGCATTGGTCACAAACTGGATCTGATGACCTAATGATCCAAAATCAAGATTGAGTCACAAATGCACACAATTATAAAATAAAAAGCCATGTTCCTGCAAGTGACCGAATGATATCTGGGACATTTCTAGCAATAACGATGACCAACAACTTCCCTAGACTAAATTTAGCGGCAACACTGTTCCGTCTGTAAAGGCAGGAACACACCAAGCCGACGGTCGGCCGTCGGGCAGTTTTTCTTCGTCGGCCGACTAAGTTTTCTCAGTGTGTTCTGCACCGTCGGCTGAAGTTGGTCCTCGTCGGCTTTTTTTCGACCGATTCGACATGTTGAATCGGCGTTGGAGCTCGTCGATCCGTCGGGCCATCTGATCATTCTGATTGGCTGTTCAGCTACTGCCATCTGCTGTTCGGAAAGGCATTTCATCTCACGCAGGCGCAGAACTGACGTGCTACTTGGCCGTCGGCTGTTTAGCGTCGGTTTGGTGTGTCAGGGCAACTTTGGACACAGACGGCTTGGTGTGTTCTGGCCTTAAAGGCACAATATGTAAGATTTTTGGAATAAAATATCCAAAAATCACTAGAACAGTAGCAGTGCAGCTTTATTCAGTCCCTCCAGAAAAACGCGATTATGTGATCGCCTGATTTCATGCATAATCAGCAAAAGTCGCAATTCGCAATTTTTCAAAATACGCCGCACTTTCGCCGCATAAATTGCCGATTTCAGCAAGCAAAATATATGGGGGGCTAGCATGATTTCATAATCATTTTCGTTGCAAAAAAGTCAGATATGTCTTAGCAGAAAATTGAAAAATGTTGCGTTTACTTCACACTAGTAAAGCGCCATTATTTTCCCCCTATTGCCATGGGAACCTTGTGAAGTGACGTAATTACGCAACGTGAACATCATCTGCAAACCATGAAACCATGATGAAGCACACAAATCATTCTCATTTGCCAATAAAAATAAGCGCAAAAGACCACGCAAAGCAGTTTCCCGGTGTGTTACATGACAGTGGGGGCAAAATATTTTGCACTCCGTGCAACTGCATGTTGACGCTGGAAAACCACTTTCACTTTGCCACTGCCAAGGATGGTTAAAGCAGCAGCGGAAGCAGGCAGGAAGAAGCACACATTTTTTGAAATATTTTATTTATTCATTTTTATAGAAGTTGTTGGATATTAATAATAATATGTTTATTTTATATAGCGTCTTTCTACAAACTCATATTCCTTTTGTAAAGCTACAGAACTTGTTTGACTCAATGTTTTGTAAGTTTGAGCCATGTGTTAATTAAGGTCTGAAATAAAACTTAAATATTCTGTGATTTAGTATGCTTGCTTATCATAGGAAGTAATAGGAAATTACTCTTTACATTAAAGTAGTAGCCTAGTGAGAACAGGGTGTTGGGGGAATCACCTTTTATTTTTTTCTGTTTTTCATCAAACCACAGTTTTTGCAAGTTCCCACAATTTCATCGCATAAAATTGCAAAAATATCCTGCATATTCCATCGCATTTTTTAAAGTTGCCGCAAAATCAAGCATTTTAGCCCGCAACGATCACAAAAAAATTCCGCATTTTTCTGGAGGGACTGTTTATTTTTAGTAACAGTAATACAGCATTTTCTCTGTTATACAATATGTTTTAAAACTAATTGCATGCCATTTAGCAACACAAGCTACCCAGCATTTATTAATATTATATTCTAATATCGATCAAGCTTACTGCAGTGTGCAACAAGTGTCTCATAGCAGCCACCAAGCGAACACACAAAGTAACGTTATGCAGCTTGGTCTCATTGGTAATACGTAGATATCAATATGGAACTTTCAAAGACACAAAACGTACATTTTTGTATGTTTGGATAGGTGCTGAAACATACAATATGGACGTATTGGCAGCATTTAAACGTAGCATTATTACGTTTTTACAGCGAAAGAAGGCAAAATATTTACAAATCTTTATTAGTATAATTTCCCTTTTATCATTTTATAGATAAATGTAAGATCCCTAAACCCCACCCGAACCTAAACATACCCATTTTATACAGATTATTAAATAAATAAAACATAATGGACAAAAATGTGTAGGAAAATGACCATTTTAGTAACAATATAGCATTAAAATGATATTTTTAGCTGCTAATCCTACACCTACCCCTAAACCTACCCATAACCATTTCTTAAAACTACGTACTGTTCTACATACTGGTGATGATATCCTACTCATTCATATAAAACAATATCATAGAGATTTAAATTTTGTAAGACACTTTTTGTCAAGAAAGACAGTATGCATGGAGGTGTGAATCTTCATGAATAATGCTGTGATTCACACCTGAGAAGACAAAGACCCGCATAATGACCTACATAATGAGCCCTTTCAGTCAGGTAGGCTATGTGAAAAAACCCTCTGACAACAGGATCATATCAGCTGTATTAACGTTAATATAAAGTCCACTCTTGACAGAAAACATGATTTTTGTGATCTCATGCATACATGTGTTATTGCACATCATGTGAAGAAAATTTTGTATAAACCTATTATAGTTTAAATTACAGTACCAGTCAAAAGATTGGACACATTACTATTATAATGTTTTTAAAAGAAGTCTCATGCTCATCATGCTGTATATCAAAAATACAGAAAAAAACAGCAATACTGTGAAATATTATTACAATAATGGTTGTCTATTTTAACCATTATACCAGGGGTACTCAACAGGCGGCCCGCGGGCCGCATCCGGCCCGTCAGCATTAAATTTGTGGCCCGCATCATGCTACATATAAATGTATTTTTATTTATAATTTGCGTTCAAAATTAGCGTGAATATTACTTCGTTTTTTTTACACGTACACAAGGGTAGGCGTACAGTGCGCGTGACGCTGTAATCATCAGCAGAGAACGCGTATAGTGTACACGCGCAGCACAGTTTTTCTAACCGCAAAGAACAATATAAACTGTAGGCACTTTGCACGCGCGCATTTAATAGTTTTTGCACTAATTTAGTTTGTCCACAAGGTGTCAGCACTGAAACGGGCTGTTGTTTCAGTCTGAAAAGAAACGGAGAAGACAGAACAAGAGTAACAACAAACACAATAGACGACCGTGTTGAAGAGCGCTCGTTTGAGGGGATTAAAAGATACCAGCAACTCTAATTTTAAACAAGTACAAAGACATTTTATTGTAACTATTTGAGTGAAAAAGACTAGACAAGCATGAATCTCTCTAGTGCGCATGTGTCGAGCACTTGTGTTCGTGAACGCCATCAAAGGCTCGAGACTGTGCGCGCAAGTAAAAAACAAAGTAACCTTATTTTTCCATGATGAAATGCAGTTGACATTCCTCAAACTTTGCAGTGTGTAAGTTGCCGAGCATCATGAAAAACAAACCTTTTATTCTTAATGTCAATGTGTTATAAACAGAAAGCAAGCAGAGAGCGCTCCCATTACAGATCTGTCATCACATCATTGAGCTCACGGAGAATATCTTATTTATCATGTTTACAACGTTGGTTATAGTTAGATAATTCATAAAATTGTGATTGAACATTAAAAAAAAGAAATAAGATTTTTGGATTCTGACCAAATTGAAAGGTAGTTAATAATAATACAAATAATAAAACATTTATTCTCTGAGTATAAATAGGTGCTATAAAAAGTGTTAAAAAGGTGCAATGGAGTATAATAAGACTATAAAAAAAGTGCAATGTTTTCGTCTTATGGACAAACTCTCATCAGCCAGTGAACAACAGCCAGACCTTAAAAACTGCACTTTTAGTAAATGAACAGTAAAACTACAAATATTGTCTTAAGTAGGCCTAAATAAAAGTCTTACGATCCAAGTTATAATTTGTGGCCCTTCGCGTTTCATTTGGTTAAAATGCGGCCCTCTTGGCCTCTGAACTTGAGTACCCCTGCATTATACTATAAAATATAATGTATTTCTGTGATGCAAAGCGTCTAAATGTTCATGTTACCTCTATAGCATTTCATATAGGCTTTTAGCTTAAAAGCATGCACATTAGGAGAAATATTGATGGATTCTCATATGTTTATGTCGATTGTCTATACAGAGGAGTAATATTTATTCAATATTTATTGTCATCACTATGAGCACTGGATACTGTGTTTTCAATTCATACTTGCAGCTGGAGGGCGCTCTGTGCAACAGGCATACCATGTGACATTCCAGGAACTAACAGAGGCTTCCAGAGATGGCTATAACCGTGGCTATAACATGCAGATAGACACTTTTGAAGATAATAAATACACGATTGCGACAATGTATACATGTATTGCCTCAGAATTTGCGTCTGAATAGCGCTCGCACCATGGGTGTGGCCGAATTAGTGGATAATGAGCTGACTCATGGACGTCTGACATGTCTCTCTTTTCATACAGATTACATATATAGAGAATTTTTGTTTTAGTTATGACTTACACGATTTAAAACCTGACATTTCAACATTTCTTTAGACATAAGTCTCATTTTTGTGTGATTAGTATTCACTAAGTTACAGTTCATTTTCTGAGAACTATCAGATTGGACTTTGTTCAGAGGGAGACGACAGATCACACATCATGTTAGTTTTCTTTATTTTGCAAAAAGCACAACATTTTGTTTTTACTCTGAGTGTACACAAATAAAAGAAGACATTCTATAGTTTCAATTGATATATTACTTCTGTTTCTATGACAAAAAATGATTAAGTATTTTAAGTCTGTTTTGCTGCAATGTGAAAAAAATCCTGCAAAACGCGCCAACGCGTTTCCCGACTCCAGAGGGTTAATAATCTCATCTATGAACATGACTTTTGAGTCCCATCCCGATTAATTTCCACCAGCTGTGAGGTGAAGACGACAAGTCCCATGATTCTGTGCTCAATCTCGGCATCATCAAGCTGTGCCTTTGTTTTAAATAGGCGACCTTTAGCAGCAAAAAAATACATATTGTGCCTTTAATGAATAACTACACAGGAACAAATGAATAACACAACATTCTAGTAACTATACTATTAACTACCAAGAAAATCTGATTAACGAATTAGTAAGTAATAGCACTCAGCTGAATGAGGTTGTTCCCTATTAGCTAATCAGTAACTATTTAGTACCTCCCAGAGGACTAATACAAACTGCTATATTATACAGGTTCATTATTAATGAGAGTAATGCACAATGTATAATCAATTATAAAGTAAAGATCATGGTAACCCACTATTAATTACTCAAGTATTACCAAATCCTTCAGAAGGAACTACTAATTATTTGGAACAGTATTCTGAAAGCATGATAAATCTCTAGTAATGACTGAACACTGAAGTCATTGGAAGCTTTGTAAGGTTTTGGATAGTAATGACTTAAGTGTTACTACATCCTTCTAAAGGAATTACTAGCCATTTGGAACAGTATTCTAAAGTGAAGATCATGATAACCAACTAGTAATGACTCAAGTATTTTAACCACTCCCCCTGTCTTTCACTGGTCAGAGAAACAGACAGTCCCGCCACAAACTCACACCATATGTTGAGCTAATGTCAGGACATTCAAACACACAGAGCGATATTTTGATAGCAGCACATGCAGTCGCTTTTGGCAAATGGCTTACTCATAGTTTCCTCTGCATATTAAGTAATATATGATAATATAATTTAAATGACCTCACTCATTCAAGTTTTGCATAAATTGCAATGTTTATCATTTAAATGTTTATCATCTCTATTTAGCCAATAGAGATTTCCAACAGATTTTTGATTATGAACCATAAACCTTGTACAGTGAACTCACCAATACTCGATGATCGAGACCGAAAGTCATTCCTCAAACTCCCTTCTCTATTTTTAATCTGTTGGTGATAAAGTCTGTCCCTTCTATTCCTCAGAGAAGCAATGAGTGTCAGAAAGAGAGAGACAGAGAGACTGTTTAGGGCTTATCACACTTTTCCTTCAAAAATAAGTGCTTTCTCTGGCGTTGTGTTGGAGAGAGAACTATTTCCTGATGTTCTCCGAGAGTAAGATTGGGTTCTGTGATGTAAACCCATCCGTTACGATGCCATGTGAGGATTGCAGACAGGAAGTTCATTTTTCTATATGCCACCACACCCTCTCATGTAAGTGAAGGAAGGAGCAATGGAGAGAATGTGTGTATGTGTGAGCCTCAAAGGACAGATCTCAACAGATTGGTCTTTTCCCTTAGACACACACCCCCAACTGAGAAACATGAGTCAAGCAAGACTAAACTGTGATAACATGGAAGACTCCTCAATGGCTCTCTCTCTCTCTCTCTCTCTCTCTCTCTCTCTCTGTCTCTCACACACACACACACACATATAGCATCCCCTAATCTAACACAGTAATGCACATACAGTCCATGACTAGATTTTGACATTCTCTGGAGAAAATGTGAGTGTTAAGGTGTAATAACTAAGGTGTTGTAAACAGTAAACAGGACAGGTGCTAAGGTGTTCTGGGTGCTTGCTAGGTGCTTGCTTACCTGCCCAAAGTGTCAACAGCCAAGACTCTACAGCTTGTTTTTATACTGGAAGGAAAATTAGATTTTTTTAGACATACTGTTTAAAATTGTCTGATTTTCTTCTGTTCAGACTGCACTTATTTTTGCTTGCACGTCTCCACTGCTTTTCATAGTGACAATGCAAACTAGAGTAGATTCACCATGCATGAGACTTTAATGCAGTGTTGCCAACTCTGTGGTTTTCCCGCGGAATTGGGCTACTTTAACACTCCACTGCCACGGGTTGTTTTTCATATCCGCGGGTTGAAGCAACCCCAAATAACATGATATTTAGCCCCTGGAATGCGAATTTTACCGGGGGGTGGGCTTGTTGTGAAAACCTGGCAACCCTGCTTTAGTGATGGATGTTTCACCACTGATTATGTTTTTTTCATGAGAGCATTTGAACACATTTATCACAGACAATGTAAAAAATACAGAAAAGGATAGCATATGCAATATTTGTTGCTGCAATCACTGAGGATATGTTTCAGTAGTCTAATATATATATAGATAGATAGTAATTCTATAACTATATTGTAATTCTATAACTTTTTAATATTTAACTTCACTTTTGTAACTTTTTACATTAATTTTGTTAAATGAAATGTAGCATACATGCAGTTATGCATATAACTTGCAAAAAAAAAAAAAAAAAAAACTAAACCAGAATAATCATACACCAATTATCAAAAAAACCCACTAAAATAAGATTGTGTATATATATATATATATATATATATATATATATATATATATATATATATATATATATATATATGGAAGAGGATTAGGGTCAAGCAATAATAAAAAAATAAAACCATCTCGAGATTAAAGTTAAAGATAAAATGATAAAGATAAAGATAAAAAGATTAAAAAATTAAAAAGATTAAAGATAAAATGTTGAGAATAAAGCATTAAATTATGAGAAAAAAGTCATTAAATTACGAATTTGTTCTCATAATTTAACGACTTCTCGTAATTTAATGAGTTTATTCTCAACATTTTATCTCGACTTTTTTCTTGAAATTTAACGAGTTTTTTCTCGTAATTTAATGAGTTTATTCTCAACATTTTATTTCGACATTTTTCTCGAAATTTAACAACTTTAATCTCGAGATGGTTTTATTTTTTTATTATTGCTTGGCCCTAATCCTCTTCTGTATAAATAAGATTACTCAATACTAATAATAATTTTTATTATTATTATTATATAATAATAATAATAATTTTTTATTTTTGTTTTAAATATGAACATATCAAAAACTCATTTGCAGGTCATACCATTTTAAAGTATTCTTCACCTAACCAATTTCAAAGATTAATATTGATCAATTTTAATTTTGAATTCTTGTGAAATCAGATTTCATGTGTTTTGGATGCCTGTCTGAATAAAGTCTTTTCATATTCCTTCATTGAATCTATGGGATGTTAAAAAAAAGTCAAATTGCTGAGAAAATTAATAGCGCACTTCTTAAAAAGCTGCATGATTAGGCATCATAATTGTATGTAGCATGTACAATAAGCAAGCACTTCTAAAAATACTATAACATATTTGTGCCCACAGACAAGGACACAGGCATAAACTAAAATGTTCCATCAAAGTACAGACCTACTGCTCAGCACAAAGCACTTAATAGAACTGGCCCGAGTACAGAGCCTTGGGGGTTACCCGCTGAAGTACTACAATAATAACACACACTGACCTTGAAGTCTGTCTGCTTTTTTATTAATCAGTTATGACTTTATTTCCCATGTCTGCAGGAGTCACACACACACACCTGAACTGCAATATCAGATGAAGCCCAAGTATAATTGAAACTGACTAACTGCTAATATTTAAAGACGTTTATTTAAATAAGTTCACCATCGGAGCAATGGGTATTCCCTACGTTAGTACGTTCAGCACTGACTCCTGTCATAGTCTTCATATCTACATCTTTAAAAGGTCAGAGTTGTCGTTTTTGTCACATGGCCCTAAAGAATTCCGCCTAGGCTATTCTTCACCCCTATCATACCTGCTGCAGACCCTGTCCAGAGATTTCCTCTCTCTCGCTCTCGTCTCAGAAGCCGGTGTGACATTTTATCACTGCTGTGTCAATGTGCCACTTCACGTCTTGCTCATAGCGTTTCTTTTTTTCCTCCAAATCGCATACTGACATTTCGTCATTTCTGGGTCACCCCGAGCGTCACTCCAATATCAAAGCAATGCTTTTTGCTTGTTCACATAGTGGAGTAACAGGCTAAAATGGTGTCCAACAATAAAACCACCCCAATCATGTGTCACTCTGACAGAGATGAGAGAATTAGCATGTGGTTGGTATGCAGCTGCCTTTCTGTAGGCCAGCTTGTCACTACAAGTGTACGTTTCATTTAATGTGCACCTTTCAGAGGGTGTCTCCCCTGTCAGCTTTAAATATCATGTGTTTGATACGTCATTGGAGGCTACGAAAATCGAGCTGTCCTGTGCGGTTAAAATGAATTTTGACTGGAATGAAATGAGTGACTATAATGGTGAGATGCAGTTTCTCTCAAATGAATTGCCAAATGAAACTGGACATATTGCTGTAAAAACGGTGGACATTTTGAAGATTTGGAGGTTAAATCGGAGTTATTTCAACATCGCCTTCCCTCCCATATCCCGTAGTGGCTGATTAAGAGGATGGGCGCGGTTACATAGAAATACTAGAATGTGATGAAGTGCACCTGTAGTTAATAGTACTTTGTCAAAGCTGCCAAAAAAGTGGGTACTTAGACTTGCTAATGTCATTTTTACTGATCGCTATTTGATCATGAAAAGCCAAGTACCCAAGATGCATTTGAGACGGACAGCATTGGCAATCTCATTTAAACCTCCACAGGCATTAGCATCATCAGAGACATGGAAGTGGACTATGTTTGCATCACTGTGACATCCCAGCCTAGGCTGTGCGTATGCATGTGATTTGTGTGTGTTTTTAGGTGCCGTTTGAACAAACTGTAGTGATCTCTCTTACAGCCTGGTTTTCATTTGCAAAAAAAAAGAGATGGTATCTATAACAGATAACAATTTATTTTAGGGTTCAATTCTCACTTTGCTTATTAGCTTGCATATTACTAGTATATTGGTTGTTTATTAGTACTTATAAAGCACATATTAATGCCTTATTTTGCATGACCTTATTCTAATGCTACAAAACTACCTTACTAACTATTTATAAGCAGTGAATTAGGAGTAAATTGAGGCAAAAGTTGTAGTTAATAGTGAATATGTATTCCCTATACAGAGTGACACAAGTAGTAAATACATAAAAACAATAATGAATACCATAAAAAATGTAATACAGTGCTACTTTTTTCAGGATTCTTTGAATAGAAAGTTATTAAAAGCATTTATCTGAAATCGAAAACAATTGTAACATTATAAAGGTTTCTTGTTTCACTTCTGATCAATTTAATGCATCCTTGCTGAATAAAACTATTTTATGTTTAAAAAAGCTAAACAGCATCAACAAATGGGGCGTCCTACAATGAGCATTATAATGAGAGTATCCATGCACTTCCAACTGGATTTATTGATAAACTATATCAGGCTGGTAATTTGCAATCCTTGCTTTAGACCCTTTAAATTTGGATTTGATACATTCAAAGGTTCAAGACGTCAACCTTACTATCTTCATTACCTGACAAATCTCTCTGATACTCCACATCAGTTTATTTTCACCATCTAACCATCTTGTTTACTCCTCATTTTCAACATTTAGGTCACATTTTCCTCTGTAAAACAATACACTTATGATATTACAGCAGGATTGTATCTCTCTCTCTGCATTCTGCCTTCCTTGCTCTCAAGCACTTGTTCTCTCCGCATGCCTCAGCCATTCCAAAGAGCAGCTAACAGCCAGACACAGTCGAAAGGAGGCACTCAATACGTCCTGAATTATTCAACAGCTTTATCTGCTGTCCCACAACAGACAGACAGAGAAAGAGAGAGAGAGCAAGAGAGAAAGAGCGAGAGAGAGGTTAAGATTAAGATCCCCCTCCTTCTCTCTCTCGTCATATTTCTTTCTCCTTTGCGTCATTGTTCAATTATTCATTAACAGTTTGATGAGATTAACACTAGTCTTTTGATAAATGGTGATTAATAGATTTCTATGTTACATAACACACTGTATATACTTGTTTGTTATATTGCTATTTAGTATGGCCAGTTTTCAATTCATTTGGCAAAGTCAATAGATTAAGAGTGATAAAGGTGGACCAAACTCTTCAGCAATCCACTCAGTGTGACGGAAGCCCTGCAGATATTCACCTGTCTCTCTGCACCCATCTCTCTCTCTCTCTCGAAGACTCTGCCACAAACATTCTGAATATAAAGTTCTTATTTAAAGGCAAACTCAGGCCCTTCACGTACTTCAGGGTACACTGCATACAGATCAGGCATATAAGTGCATCTCCATCTATCTGTCTCATTAAATACTGACTTCATAGTCTTTTAATGCCAGTAAGATCTATACAACAAAAGTCATTTAATCTATTGCCTGTTTCACTTGCAGTACAGGTTATCTCCCGAAAGATTACTGGAATGCAACATAAAGGGATCGTTCACCCAAAAATGACAATACTTATTTACTCACAGTCATGCCATTCTACTCCTGTTATTTCTTCAGTGGAACACACACAGAAAAAAAAAGTATTAAAGAATAATTTCTATATAACAGTTGCTTTCAGGTAAAACAGCTCAAACATGGGACTGGGCGTTAAATTATTATCTAGAAATAAATTAAATATATTTTTGTTTATTAGGGATGCACTGACATGAAAATTTTGGCCGATACCAATAACCGATAATTCTTTATATTTGAAAGACGATAACCGATATATTCAGCCCTGGCTCATTAGAAAACGTACCTGTGTCAACATTTTTTCAAAACGCAAAATGCGTTGCGTCATGCATGTTTTGCAACAGTTTCAAAGTGAAATGTCCAGTGAGTGGCGCTAAAAGCGTGTTTATTTTTTTCCGGAGCAGATGAACGTGAATATGGCAACGTTATATTACGAACCCGATTCCAAAAAAGTTGGGACACTGAACAAATTGTGAATAAAAAAGGAATGCAATAATTTACAAATCTCATAAACTTTTATTCACAATAGAATATAGATAACATATAAAATGTTAAAAGTGAGACATTTTGAAATGTCATGCCAAATATTGGCTCATTTTGGATTTCATGAGAGCTACACATTCCAAAAAAGTTGGGACAGGTAGCAATAAGAGGCCGGAAAAGGTAAATGTAAATATAAGGAACAGCTGGAGGACCAATTTGCAACTTATTAGGTCAATTGGCAACATGATTGGGTATAAAAAGAGCCTCTCAGAGTGGCAGTGTCTCTCAGAAGTCAAGATGGGCAGAGGATCACCAATTCCCACAATGCTGCAGCGAAAAATAGTGGAGCAATATCAGAAAGGAGTTTCTCCGAGAAAAATTGCAAAGAGTTTGAAGTTATCATCATCTACAGTACATAATATCATCCAAAGATTCAGAGAATCTGGAACAATCTCTTTATTTAATTTGTATTTTTGTTCTCTTATATTTGTGCTATTGTTTGTAATTTGTTTATTTGTTTTTATTTTATTATTGTCATTGTCTTTAATGTTTGAACTTTATATTAGTTAGGCTAGTTTTTTTTTTTACGATCCAAACAGTTAAGGCCTCAGTCCGTTTTTTAGCTAGTTAACAGTAATACTTGTTAATAATAATGATATGATGACAATTTTCTGTTAGTCAAACAGTAGCATAAATGTGTACCAATTTGAACGATACTACAGAAAGGTATCATTATTTAATTTATAAAGTTTTTGTATTGACTTGGTACCAATTTAAATACTGGTAGGGTACTTTTGACTTACTATATAGTAATATAGTAGTGCCAGTTCACAAAGTGGCACCACTTAGGCAATAGTCTCTTGCTACCCATTCTCACAGAAAACTGTTATATTAAGTATAATTTTGTGTAATAATATTTAACAATATTACTGTTTTTACTGTATTTTGATCAAATAAATGCAGCCTTGGTGAACATGGGAAACCTTAGTAAAAAAATAAAAAAATTAAAAAAAAAAACTTTTGACCACTAGTGTACATACACTCTTGAAAATAAAGGTTCTTTATTGGCATTGATGCTTCCATGAAGAACCTTTCTGAACATCCATAGAACCTTTCCATTGCACAAAAAGGTTCTTTAAAGTGGAAAAATGTTAGTGGAAAAAAAGTTATTAAAATGTTCTTCACACCAAGAAAAAATGGTTCTTTTAAGGAACCCCAAAATTGTTCCTCAATGATATTGCTACGAAAACCCCCTTTTGGAAACTTTATTTATAAGAGTGCATACACACAATCTATTGCAAACACTACTGAGCTTTTACGTAATGTGCTGCATGATGGTCTATTATTGTGGTATCATAAATTTCAAAAATATCTGCACCTAAATGTCACATTTAAATAAATAAATAACTGTGGTAGGTAATTAAATATATGTCAGATTCTTATTAAGTGGGTGCTTTTTGGCCGGACTAAAGCTGCAAAGTGCACCAGACGTTATGCTGATAGTCAAAGTCTGACTCTGCGAGACTAATGAGCATCTGCCTGCAAAAGCACTGCTTGTTTCGATCGTCCACATACAACGCAAATGGCTGCTGAAGTACCAGACACGGACTCATTACAGAAAATTACCATCAGCTGATCTTTGATCTTCACTAAATCTTTACTTCCTGCATTGGTGAAATGTGAAGACTTTCTTTGCAATGGCATATGTTTAATACTTAAGGCAAATCTGAAAGGTCAGATTTGCTCTACTCACAATTATTTAACGAACTCGTTAACATGAAATCCGAGATCAAACAACGACCTGGAAGGAAGGAAGTCAAGTGTCCGAAGTTTGGTTGTGTAATATGGTGAGATGAGATAGCAGGCTCTCCCTCAGCTATTCAAGCTGACTTCTACATCGAGGCCAGTATTTAACACACCAAGAATCAATGCACCATGCCAAATGTATCGGTGGCGACGTGAGCGTGATGTAAGGGCCTGCTCTTCCTCCACCTCCGCCAGCAGGAATGCAGCCAAACTCAGTTAAAGTCATCTAACATGTCCGCCAGTCACTGGGGCAAAGATAATTGTCTTTTTGAGACATGATAAATAAACGACAAACCAAAACAAACGGACGTGCAAAGGAGAGTACGTAGTTGTGGAGAGAGAGAGAGAGAGAGAGAGAGAGAGAGAGTATTTCAAGAAAGGGCAAAAGGGAGACATTTTAGAGCATCTCATTTCAATTCCTCAGCCCCTTCCTTCTCATTCGCTAGCTCATTCTCTCTCCACCAGGCTTCATTACTGTAAAACCACACACACTCATGCAAAGCTGAATGTAGGTCATCTCTAGATGGGCATGTAAAAAATAATGGTAAATCAAAACAATCTATCAATGTGCAGATCCCTGTAACATTACAACACAACTGACCAGGAGGGGTGTGTCCGATAACACAACACTTAAAGGTGCCGTAGAACGTCTTTTTAAAAGATGTAATATAAGTCTAAGGTGTCCCCTGAATGTGTCTGTGAAGTTTCAGCTCAAAATACCCCATAGATTTTTTTTTATAAATTTTTTTAACTGCCTATTTTGGGGCATCATTAAATATGAGCTGATTTAAGCTGCGGCCCCTTTAAATGCTCACGCTCCCGCCCACGGAGCTCGCGCTTGCCTTAAACAGTGCATAAACAAAGTTCACACAGCTAATATAACCCTCAAAATGGATCTTTACAAAGTGTTCGTCATGCAGCATGTCTAATCGCGTAAGTATAGTATTTATTTGGATGTTTACATTTGATTCTGAATGAGTTTGATAGTGCTAACATTATACACTGTTGGAGAGATTTATAAAGAATGAAGTTGTGTTTATGAATTATACAGACTGCAAGTGTTTAAAAAATTAAAATAGCGACGACTCTTGTCTCCGTGAATACAGTAAGAAACGATGGTAACTTTTACCACATTTAACAGTACATTAGCAACATGCTAACGAAACATTTAGAAAGACAATTTACAAATATCACTAAAAATATCATGATATCATGAATCATGTCAGTTATTATTGCTCCATCTGCCATTTTTCACTGTTGTTCTTGCTTGCTTACCTAGTCTGATGATTCAGCTGTGCACATCCAGACGTCCTGCCCTTGTGTAATGCTTGAACAAGAGCTGGAATATGCAAATATTGGGGTCATATTAATGATCCCGACTGTTACGTAACAGTCGGTGTTATGTTGAGATTCGCCTGTTTTTCGGAGGTCTTTTAAACAAATGAGATTTATATAAGAAGGAGGAAACAACGGTATTTGAGACTCACTGTATGTCATTTCCATGTACTGAACTCTTGTTATTCAACTATGCCAAGATAAATTCAATTTTTAATTCTAGGGCACCTTTAAAAGCACACTATGTAAGTTTTTTGGACTAAAATATCCAAAAATCACTAGAACAGCATTATATATTTTGTTAACTTGTGTACTGACATTATCTCAGATGTTTCCAAGAATGTTTAAATCTAGAGAAATTAGTCATTTTTACATAGGACACGGACCGTACACTTTAATATATTATATGTTTTATTAGACAAGGGAACAACTGTTTGGATACATTTATAGACACAAAACTAATCATTGTTATCAGTTGTTCTTATCGTTTGAATCTCGTTTTCTTGATTTACCGCGAGTACCATGTTTTACCATGACTAATATCGATCTAGCTTACTGCAGTGTGCAACAAGTGTCCATTAACAGCCCAGAACGAACGCACAGAGTAAAGTTATAACATCACTTTCATCACACTCATGTATCTAATATGATAAAGAGCGCTGCATTACCCGACATACGCTTGACCAGAAGAAGCTGAAGCAGCGACTGCGGCATAATAAAGTTTCTGCTGCTATCAAGACGTGTGTCGCGCTCATCGCTCCAGCAGCTGCACTGCACTCCCACAACACTCGCCCTGCTCTGATTCATATACAGTAACGTTAATAATCTCATCCATGATTTCTGCCCGACTCCCATCCTGATTCTTTTCCACCAGCTGTGAGGCGAAGACGACATCTCCCATAAATGTTTTGAATAGGCGACCTCTAGCGGCGAAAAACTACATAGTGTGCCTTTAATCCATTTAAACTCCAAAAATATGTAAATTGAAGTAGATTTACCAAAAATGTGAGAAGTGCTTGACTGTGCAAAACTCACTACCATGAGGTTGTGAGTAGTTGGCAGGCCATTTCTATATTTTTGTTAAACAGGGCTGGGCAAAATTTAGAACTGAACAATTGGCTTCCTTTCAGTTCATGAGTGTGAATTTACTTTTTTTTTTTTTAGCATTTTAGGAGATTTAAAGGTGCCATAGAACGCTTTTTCACAAGATGTAATATAAGTCTATGGTGTCCCCTGAATGTGTCTGTGAAGTTTCAGCTTAAAATACCCCCTAGATTTTTCTTTAATTCAGTTTTTTAACTGCCTATTTTGGGGCATAATTAAATATGTGCCAATTCAGTGCGTGTCCCCTTTAAATGCTCGTGCTCCCCGCCCCCCAAGCTTGCGACTCTATAATACATTGCATAAACAAAGTTCACACAGCTAATATAACCCTCAAAATGGATCTTTACAAAGTGTTCGTCATGCAGCATGTCTAATCGCGTAAGTATGGTTTTTATTTGGATGTTTACATTTGATTCTGAATGAGTTTGATAGTATGCTGCAGCTAACGGGGCTAACGTTAACGTTACACACTGTTGGAGAGATTTATAAAGAATGAAGTTGTGTTTATGAATTATACAGACTGCAAGTGTTTAATAATGAAAATAACGACAGCTCTTGTCTCCGTGAATACAGTAAGAAACGATGGTAACTTTAACCACATTTAACAGTACATTAGCAACATGCTAACGAAACATTTAGAAAGACAGTTTACAAATATCACTAAAAATATGATATCATAGATCATGTCAGTTATTATTGCTCCATCTGCCATTTTTCGCTGTTGTCCTTGCTTGCTTACCTGCATAACGTCTGTTGATTCGGCTGTGCACAGATCCAGACTTTAATACTGGCTTGTCTAATGCTTTGGACATGGGCTGGCATATGCAAAAGTTGGGGTCGTACATATTAATGATCCCGACTGTTGCGTCACAGTCAGTGTTATGTTGAGATTCGCCTGTTCTTCGGAGGTCTTTTGCACAAATAAAATTTACATAAAAAGGAGGAAACAATGGTGTTTGAGACTCACTGTATGTCATTTCCATGTACAGAACTCTAATTATTTAACTATGCCGAGGTAAATTCAATTTTCAATTCTAGGGCACCTTTAAATATATACCCCTTGGTTGAGAAGCACAGATCTAGTGTTCTCAAAACAGAGTGAGGGTTCATGCATAATAAATCTACTGTGCTGTGCATGAATTGCTTTGAAACAGAGACCATTATGTTAATTAATTTCATAAGTCCACACATTTTGACATTTTCTAATTTAAGCACATTGATTTTGTAATGTTTGTAATGTCCCCTGCGTTTAAGTCTGGTGCTTGAGGTAAAGGTGTCTAACCACCCACTTCTCACTGTGCGTATTAACTGTGAAAGCAGTGCAATTCAAATGCAGAGCGTGATAGATTTCCCTCTCTCCCTGAAAATCGGCCCTGACTTTCACCTCCTCCAGCTAGTGGAGCAATCTATTTCATCCCCCGTTCATTTAATTGACTGATTGTCACGTTGTATCACAAGCACAGCAAGCGCAGGGCGATGTAAAGGACAGCGGCTGGACACTACACCCCTGCTCTCACTGCCTCTAATGAGATATTAATGATCGAACCCATCAATCGCTACGGCTTTACTGTGCTACGAGACAACAGTGAACTCCAGCGCTTATGAAACAGCGACCCACAGTGGTAGAAAGCTGAACTGCAACCTGGTGTCAATTTCTAGTGACATGCAGAGCAGCTTTGCTCTCAAAATTCAAAGTTCATGTGTCATACATGCATCTACACAAGAGCATCACTTCCTGACAATGAAATGTGTTTAAAACAGTGCAGTTAGCCCAACACCAATTGTGAGCTAAATGAAGATGGAGATGGGCCAAATTATGACATGATTATCACCTGCCTTTGGTTGGTATGATATAACATTTAAATTAATTTAATTGAAAAACTTAATTTAATTAAATTAAAAAATATATGGAATTAAAATAAATTCGTCTGAGTATTTATATTTCTTTTCTGTATCCTGAAAAACACGAATGAAAAAGTGCAAGTGTATATGCAAAGAGGTCAAAATAACACGGAGACCATAAATCCATAGGATTTAACTGGTTTAAGATGCATTCAAAATGTATGACATTGTCCATGTCCACTCCTTAGTAGCTATAAATGGTCAGATTTTCACACTAGATGTTCTTTTAAACATTCTCAAATATTGCTTTATGAATTTATGAAATTCCATTCATGTCATTTTAAGTGTAGCTGTCAAAAGAGAGACATTGGGCCTACCAAATACTAAGACATTATTAAACTTTTTCACTCAAATTGTTGATTATTGATAATAAATCTGTAATGACAAAATCTTTAGTAAATTATGCAAAATAAATGCATTTTACTATGTGGTCACAAACTTTTGGATCCCACTGTATTTCTCAAAACATTTCAGAAAAATGTTGAAACAATGCGATTTCTTTGATACCGTGAAATAATATAAATAAACATACTATTTTTAATAATTACCTTTTATAAACACTTGATTTTTATTCAATGGTAAAGGAGTTATTTGCATAAAATTAACCAATTTTATTAGCTATTTAGTTTTTGTTACTGATGCTAATGTTTTTTCCTCATTAAAGTGCATTAAACTGAGGAATAACTCGCATAAAAATGGAAATAATGTTAATATTTACTCACCGTCATGTTGCTGTAGACGTTACTCATTATTAGCGGTAATCAAATTGATGTTTTGTAAGAAAGTTGTCGATGTTATTGCTCATGTAGGCCATATGAAAGTAAGCTTTGATATATTCCGATATAAAGTTCGAGGGGGGAAACACAAAATACCACAGAAACATCAAAAGTAGTCATAATCCACACGAAACAACCATTCAATGAAAACTTCATGGTGCGCTACACCTATCTGGCTAAAAAACTACATATCCCATCAGCCCCCTTCTCAGCGGATCGCGTGTCGGTGGTCATATGACTCACATGGAACAACATGAAAGACTACAGCGAGATGTGAATGACAGCAATAAAGCTGCAAGGAAAGGACATAAAGCTCATAACAAAGCGGTTGTTCATAACAAATCGAGCAGGGATTGTCATGATACTTAACGTTTTATATATTTAAATTATAAAGCTTTTGTAAGCTGCATATCAGATGATGGATTTGATGTGTATAATCGCGTTGTTTGCACTGATCACAGCTCAATGTGCTCCCGCATCACCGCCGAACTTTGTGCTGCTTTTTGCCGATGATTTGGGTTACGGTGATCTGGGGTGTTTTGGACACCCGAGCTCTCTCACCCCGAATCTAAACAGACTGGCGGCGCAAGGGCTGCGTTTTACCGACTTCTACGTCACGAGTCCTGTGTGCAGCCCATCCAGGTAAAGCCAAATCCACCTGTTATCCAGCTTAATATCCATTATTTTTATGCATTCATTTGAACAACAGCTTTTGGCGATTTTTGAAACACCTTCCAGCTATCTCTATATTTATTATAATTATACAATTAGAAACTCTAAATAATAGAATTGTACAATTAATTATTATTTTAAAATTATTACATTTAGTTTATATACGCAGTTATTTCAGGCTGGTCTGAACTGTTTTATGGATATCAAAAAAAAAAAAAAAAATCCCTTGATAAGATACCTTATATAATCACCGATTTTACATGGTGTCTGTCACAGAAGATGGCGCCAGAATACAGGTTAATATCTTAATATTCACAGACTTTGGTTCGAAAATATCATAAATATACAACCAGTAGGCCTACTCTTTCTGCAGTAGGCTATTTAGTATGTGGGTCAATGACGTGATGGGTCATTTTTTTTGTCCAAAGGCCTTAATAATAATAAAAAACAAAGACATGACATCAAAGTATGTAAAGTAGCACAACTAGATCTCTTTTATTGAATCCAAAAGGTTTTAATTATATTTTGCTACATATAAATGTATTTTAAAGATTTTGAGGTGTCAAAAGGTCATTCGGTTTAACCGTCCAAAGGCCAATACAGCCATTTAATTTGTGATTAAAATATCTTAAAATGTAATAAATGTATTTAATTTTTTATTCTGCCATGATTTTATAACATCATATATCAACATACGCATGCCCTGAAACATTAGGTCATTTGGTAAAACCGCTATAAAACATGGAAAATGTTGTAATATTTTTAAAACTTGTACTAAATATAAAATGTTTGATTGTCCTTTTGCTAGCTAGCTAGATATCAGCCTGTTAGCATTGTTTGAAAATATTGTCATTCGGTATAACTAAAAGTGTCATTTGGTAAAACCGAAGTTTTGGACTTTTTTGGTGACAAATTTTGTCCATCTTGTAAAAAATGACAAAAGCAGTGTTAATTGATAAAAACCACATAATCTCATTGTTAACACTTAATAAAACTTCCAAATTAATTATATCTCCATTATGTTTTTTTTTTACACTTTTAAAAACCTTGTCAATGACTAATGTATACAATGCTTGGTATGTGAAATTTTTTTTGTATGCAAGAAATACCATGACCTAAATTTGCCAAAATGTATAATATACACTGCACACTACATGACAAATGCAATGTGCCCAACTTGACCTTCCATTTCCCTTATGATGAATGAACCAATAAATCAGTATTAACCTGATTACAATTTATCCTCATTCTGACAACAATTTATCATACTAATGTGCAGCATTTTGTTTTATGTGCTATTTCTTGGTCCAGGGCAGCCTTGCTGACGGGTCGTTACCAGACTCGTTCCGGGATCTATCCAGGTGTGTTCTATCCAGGCTCAAGAGGGGGTCTCCCACTTAATGAGACCACTATCGCAGAGGTGCTGAAGTCTCAGGGTTACACTACAGCCATGGTTGGAAAATGGCACCTGGGCGTCGGACTAAAGGGCACTTACCTGCCCACCAGACAGGGCTTCGACAAATATCTTGGAATCCCATACTCACATGACCAGGTAATTGTTTCATCTGGAATTAAACAAGGAAATTGCATTGCAATTTTATATATATATATATATATATATATATATATATATATATATATATATATATATATATATATATATATATATAGTCAAACCAAAATTTATTCAGAGATGTTTGATATATTTTTAGTAGTGGGTGCAGGACACTATAGTTCATTTATGTAAGTGAGGATAGTAAAATAAAGTAAACTGTGACATATACCCAAAAATTCTTCATATAGTGGATTACCAGTAAAATTGATTAAAAATTTGGAACCAAAAAATATTCAGACTCTTTGACCTGACCATGTTATCTGACATAATTAAGATTATTTTTTTCTGATACAGTTTAACCCTGAGATCTTGTCATATTTTATTACATTTAAAAAAAAAAATGGTAATGTGACAAGATTATTTATATATATATATATATATATATATATATATATATATATATATATATATATATATATATATATATATATATACTGTATATAATACAAGTGAATCATCTAACTTCTTAATGTTATAGTTTTGTTGATCTTTCGTCATTGCATAATATTTAAGAAAAATCCCTTTATCTCTGTATCAAAGGGTCCCTGTCAGAATCTCACCTGCTTTCCTCCAGATGTGAAGTGCTTTGGCCTTTGTGATCAGGGTGTTGTAACTGTACCTCTCATGTTTAATGAGATTATCGAGCAGCAGCCTGCAGATTTCCTCCAGCTTGAGAAGGCCTACAGCAAATTTGCCTCTCAGTTCATTAATGTTGCTGTCCAAAATAAGAGCCCATTCTTCTTGTACTACCCTTCACATGTAAGTCAAGAATCTTAATCAAATCATGTTCATAATGTTTTATGCTCATATGCAATTGCTTGTATGTCTCTAAAAATACTGATTCTCACAACACAAACATTTTCAGTTATAAACTAACAGTATGAATACTATGCAATTCATATATAATGCTTTTTATTTAAAGAAGTATGTTAACAAATATGTATGCATATTTATTTTTTTATTTGCTATATAGTTATTTTAATAAATTTAATTTCAACTTTGGGTACAAATGCTTTAAGTAAAGAGAAAAAAAAAGATTGTGGAAATCTGAGAAAAAGACTATTTTCTGAAATTTAAAATTATTAAATAATTTTTAGCACAACTGAGCTAATATATATATATATATATATATATATATATATATATATATATATATATATATATATATATATATATATATATATATATATATATATTTTAGCACAGTTGTGCTAAAAATTATTCATACCCTTAGTAAATATGACCAAAGAAGGCTGTGAAAATCAATCTGCATCGTTAATCATTTTGATCTTTTATTTTAAAAATCTACAAAAATCCAACCTTTTATTGGAGGAGAATAATTTTAAATGGGGGGGAAATCTCATTATGAGAGAAATGTTTTTCTCTAATACACATTGCTCACAATTAATCATACCCTTTTATTCAATACTTTTTGCAACCTCCTTTTCCCAAGATAACAACTCTGCATCTTCACCTATAATGCCTGATGAGTTTGGAGAACCCCTGACAAGAGATCAGAGACCATTCCTTCATGCAGAATCTCTCCAGATCCTTCAGATTCCCAGCTCCATGTTGGTGCTTCTTCTCTTCAGTTCACTCCAATCATTTTCTTTAGGGTTCAGGTCAGGGGACTGGGATTGTTTGTTTTGGATCATTGTCCTGTTGGAAACAAACATCAAAATCAACACAAAAATGTGTCACTGAACACAAAACCAAGCTTCTGCCATGGCCATCCCAGTCCCCTGACCTGAACCCTAAAGAAAATGATTGGAGTGAACTGAAGAGAAGAAGCACCAACATGGAGCTGGGAATCTGAAGGATCTGGAGAGATTCTGTATGGAGGAACAGTCTCTGATCTCTTGTCAGGTGTTCTCCAAACTCATCAGGCATTATAGAAGAAGACTCAGAGCTGTTATCTTGGGAAAAGGAGGTTGCAAAAAGTATTGAATAAAAGGGTATGATTAATTGTGAGCAATGTGTATTAGAGAAAAACATTTCTCTAAAATTATTACTCTCCAATGAAAGGTTGGATTTTTGTAGATTTTTTTAAAATAAAAGTATTAACGATGCAGATTTATTTTCACAGCCTTCTTTGGTCATATTTACCAAGGGTATGAATAATTTTGAGCACAACTGTGTGTGTGTGTGTGTATATAATATATATATATATATATATATATATATTATACTTTTTTTTTCTTTTTTTTACTGCAAATTATTAAAATATATACAAATATATAAGTTGTTTGGGATGTAGGGAGACTTGCTTGATTATGTCATTCACAAAGCTTCATGAGAGGGGCCAGTTGCTGATTACCTCTTGACACAGTTCTCTTTTCCCTGGTAACAGTGACTTTTCTGATTGGATGGTTCAAAGAGATACAAAGAGCATTGTAGGTAGTGTAGTTCTTCATTGAGAAGCAACTAACATGATTTAAATCAATAATTAAAATAAATAATTATTTAAATAAATAAAAAATAAAATAAAAGTGGAAATCACAGATTTTCTAAAGGTTTCCATGAAAACCTTTAGCATCATTCAACAATCTTAGAGCTTAAGCCTTTTCTTTGAGGTTTCACACAATATATTTTAAAATCAATGGGATTTTTTTATTTTCAGAATATGTTACATGGTATGTACTTAATAACTAAGTATTATCTCAGTCCTTTCTGCATGGTCTCTTTCTAGCACACACACTACCCTCAGTATGCAGGCGCAGACTACGCAGGTAAGTCACCCCGTGGGCCGTTCGGTGATGCTCTGATGGAGTTTGATGGCACAGTGGGGAAGATTCTGAAAACTCTGGAGGAGACAGGGGTGATCAACAATACGCTCATCTTCTTCACTGGTGACAATGGGTAGGTGTCGTATACACCTGTCATAAGTGTTTCTTCTTTTATGAGTGTTTTCATCTATATATGTGTTGGCTCCCAGGCCAGAGCTAATGCGGAAGTCTCGTGGGGGAAATGCAGGACTGATGAAATGTGGCAAAGGAACGACTTACGAAGGAGGAATGAGAGAGCCGGCCATCGCATATTGGCCTGGATTCATCCAACCAGGTGCTGAGAGATAAATGGCTCAGTGTCATCCAGCTACAAGAAATATTCAATGCTTTTATGAAATGGAGGACTTTTAATTTACATGTTTTCCCATCATTCAAAGGTGTCACCCGTGCTCTGGCCAGCTCTTTGGACATTCTGCCCACCTTTGCCAAACTAGCTGGGGCTCCGTTACCCAAGGTCCAGCTGGACGGGGTGGACATGACAGACATACTGTTCAATAAAGGACCGGTAAGAGACAAAATCATCAAAATTAAGTTCAAAACTACCATTCAAAAGTTTGGGTTGGTAAAAGTTTTTTTTTTTTTTATGTTTTTGAAAACTTCTCTTCATTTATTTGAACAAATACAGTAAAACAGTAATATTGTGAAATATTATTGCAATTTAAAATAACTGTTTTCTATTTGAATATATTTTAAAATGTAATTTATTCTTGTGATGGCAAGCCATTCAGGCTTCAGTGTCACATGATCCTTCAGAAATTAATCCAATATGCTTATTTGGTGCTCAAGCAGTGTTGCCAGATTGGGTTGACTATTTCCAGCCCAAAAGCTAACCAAATTCCACCCAAAACCTTAACTGCCAAAATAATGTAATAAAATTTTATTGCCATGACAATCAATGTTGATAAGGACATTTAAAAAAAAATATGACTAAAATGTCCAGGTGGAATCTATGTCAAAATGGCAATCAAGAAATGAACAGATTACTTGAACTCTCATGCATCAGTAAGAATAAGCCAGTTTAAGTGCAAAAAGGCCTTAAAACTAGTTCTTGAGACCCTTCTTTTCTGTTGCACATCTAGCTTTTTTTTATGCAAGAATATCAAGTGCATTTCACTACCTCGGTAAGGATGTATAAGTAGCAAATAAAACTGCATATTCACCCCCAAAATGGGCCAAAATGTAATTTTGTTATGCCAATGTTATTTGTGTTTCAGAGTCAAAGACAGACCATTTTTTACTACCCCGTTGACCCAAGTGAGAAGTATAGCGTGTTTGCAGTGAGATGGAAAAATTTCAAAGCCCATTACTATACACGGGGTATGTTCACCATTTGTTATACTCTCTATATAAACCTCACTACCTTGCTATTTATTTCTAATATGTCTTTTCCCCCATGACTCAGGCGCAGCTCACAGTGAGTCCACCCCAGACAACGACTGCTCATTACTGTCCTTCCTCAAGCAACATGATCCTCCTTTACTATTTAACCTGGAGACAGACCCCTCAGAAAACTATAACCTCGATGGTACAGAATGGGACCCTGTGCGCAAGCAAATTCAGACCATCAAGGAGCAGTTTGAGGCTTCTATGGTGTTTGGAGAAAGTGAGATTTCCAAAGGGATAGACTCTTCGCTCGAGCCCTGCTGCACTCCCAGTTGCACCCCGAAACCCCAATGCTGCCACTGCACTTCCGCACTTTAATGGAAGCGGCAGCCAGCCGGAACACTGCCAAATCCCAGCATGACCACGAAAACGTGAAATTAAAATGATCAAGACTGATCATGTTTGCAATCTCTCATTGATTTTCTTCTCAAAGCAAAATTCAATGTAAAGTTACTAATTTTCTCACTCATCTCTGTTTTCAGCTCAAACATGTGGATCTGACTAGTTTACTGATGATAATAATAGCCTGTTATGATAGTAACTGTAAGTGACTACTTGATTATGATTGTATGATAGTAACTGCAGTGACAGGCGATTTCAAAGGGAATAGAGGAGCTAAATTTTAATGTTTGACTGATATAGAATTTTTAAGCACAAATGTATGAATGTTTACTCTCCAATTTATCGCATACTGTCTTTTGAGATTAATTTGATATCAGTATTTTTGGAAATAAAAGGAATTAAAAGAACACAGATCTTGAGATATCCTATTCCTCCTCATCACAAGTATCTGAATGATTACTCATTTATTTGAACTCATGAAACTATATAAATTTAACATCTTTTAAATTATGTATCGCATACTTACAATGCTGAATGATTGAATAAAACAGTGCAAACTTTGATCACCTAGAGCAGTGGTTTTCAACCTTTTCAATTCAAAAGCCCTCCCCACCAAAAAAAAATATATTGAGATAAATAAATTACAGTGCTCAGCGTAAATGAGTACACCCTCTTTGAAAAGTAACATTTTAAACAATATCTCAATGAACAAAAACAATTTCCAAAATGTTGACAGGACTAAGTTTAATATAACATCTGTTTAACTTATATTATTAACCTTACTTTCATGTTATAACTTAAGTTACACATTTTTCAATTTTATTCAAATGAGGGTGATGCAAAAATGAGAGCACCCCACAACAAAAACTACTACATCTAGTACTTTGTATGGTCTTCATGATTTTTAATGACAGTCTTCTAGGAATGGAATGGACAAGTTGGTGACATTTTGCAACATCAATCTTTTTCCATTCTTCAAGAATGACCTCTTTTAGAGACTGGATGCTGGATGGAAAGTGATCCTCAACTTGTCTCT